>NC_085140.1:278281620-278515005 GCF_024139115.2 Armigeres subalbatus
CGAAACAAAGTTCGTCGGGTCTGCTAGTCTAAAATAAAATAGGAAAGAAAATAAAATTAGAATTTCTGGATTTCTAATAAGAGACCATGGTTCCATTGGATTTTCCAAAAATTCCTCAGAATGCCACGTCGAGCTCAAAATCTTAAAAACTTCACTTAAACTTGGCAAGTTATTGTTAAAGTGCAATTTCAAAGTTATATAGAAGATTTATCTCAGAGGTTTTAAGAGGGTTTTGCTTGTAATTCACACTAGGAACAAGGGGTATAGCTAAAAAATTATGAATATGCAAACCTTCCACTTTTGTGCTTAGATAGCTAAGATAGGTAGCTCGGAAGCATATTTTTATATGAAACTGGGCCCACCTTATCCGTGCGGTAAAATCCGCGGCAACAAAGCAAGAGTTTTAAAGAGTTTGCTGATCGATTCATACCAAGATCTCCGGAATCCGTTGGAAAACGACTGAGTTATTGGCTCGTACTTCCTGACCTCTTTTCGTGACGGTCCCAAATTTTAAACTTTGGAATTACCCTCCCCCCATCTTACAAAAGGACGTAATTCTACGTCAAAATAATAAAATTTTGAACTTTCATAAAAAAAATCTTTAAAAAAACTAATGAGTTTAGTTTTCCAATTTTATCAATTTATGCCTTTATTTTTCATTTCCCACCCCCTTCATTATCGATTAGGTCAGTGAGACCTAAAAAAATAATGTTTATTCCGGCCTTATTGCAATTACTTTAAATTTTTAAAACAGATGGTTCTACCAAAGATTTATAAGCTTTGTGAGTCCACCGGTTAGGAATCTATTAGAACATTTTATATCTTTCTTTTGCTGTTATACAGAAAACTTTTAGCTTATATTAAAAAACATTTTTTTATCAACATAATTTTGTGTAACAACTTGTAATTCACTACCCGTTCCTGTGACGCCGGGTAGATACCTTACGTGCGTTACTTAATATGATGCCTTAATATGATACCATGGTCACATTGATAGCTTTTGGCTCATCTAACTAATACCATCATCAATATCCAACTCTGTGATACTTAGGAGAGTATCGCAGTCACTGCCTTTTGCTTCCATTCTCTTCCTCCCCACGGTGAAGATAGGCGTGGCCAATAGCAGTAATATTCATGCTTTTGTTGTGTTTGCCTTTTCTTAATTTCTGATATCATTCCAGATAAGGATTTTAAAAATAAAACACAAGTTTGAAATCTACGAGCTATATCATAACAATGCTAATGCAACTTGTAGCTCTATCCATTGTTTAAAACTTCATCCAAAGTCACTACATATTTGGTCACTTTTTCTGCAAAGTCACTATTTGGTCACTTTTTTGTCATCGTTGGTCACTAAAGTCACTATTTTGAACGGCATTCATCGCTACCATCCCTGCCCTCATCTTTTTTACCAACAGAATAATAAATTTCTTAAGACAGATTTACCTTATATCTAAATACACCGAAATAAACTTTACAAAATATATCAACCACGAGACAGTAAACGCAAAACAGTTTTTCTCGATAGTATTCCTAGACAAATTAAAATCAAAACCATTAAAACACTTATTAAAAATTCGACACATGCTCAATAAAGGAGATTTAAAGCCTGGTAGTTAGTCCTTGTAGCCGGTATGCGCAGAAATTCATTAGGGGAACTGTACCAGTTTTGGTCATGTTCCTGATTTGGCAAGTTTTTTTTTGCAGAACTATAAAAATAAATTAATTTTCGAGGGTTTTATTAGTTCTAACAGGAAAGATATCCCTCATGCTTATTCACTGTTGAAACTGGTCGATATTTTTTGAAAAATATACATTTTCCAGGGCTGGCCAAATTAGGCACTAAGGTACACTTACCCTATTCCTAAATATTCTTCGACCCATGTTGATGCTGATCAGGCACAGTCTATTCGGCTAGCCAGAAGGTCAGAAATAAACATTGCTTTAGATACGTCCCTACTCCAAGGAGATCCAGGTTGATTAACTGGCACAGATACTCGTAGGGCGGCAGAGGCAGTAATCGCTTTTCCAAGGCAGTAATCGCAAGGCAAACCTTACATTTTTTTTCTGCACAGCTTCGACCCTCATACAACCATTCTGGTAAAATGGAAACAATACAACCGACCCATATTCCAGTATTGATCAAACCAATGAACAATACAACGCCTTCAGACAATAAACATCTTTGAATGACTTTGTAATATGGAAGATGAAACCGAGATTGGCCGAAGCTTTAGACGTCGCATATGAAATATGATCGTTAAACGTGATTTTTGAATCCAGTATAATTCCCAGATCTTTTACCACCGTTTTTTTTTCAATTATGCTCCATGTGAAAAGTAATTGCGAAATAGGTATCGGAGTACACCCAAGAGCAAATGTTATCACTGAACATTTTGACAGGTTCAGTACCATACGGGGGCAGCAGGGACCATGTCCAAGGGCTTGACGACCCCTCCCCAGCTGTCTGTGAGTCAGGGGGTGCTGCCTAGGAGGTGGTGGGGTTAACAGGGGGCGCTGTTAATTCCCTCCCAAAAACCACATATCCGCAAGCAAACCTTATCAAGCGACCGTGTGCCGCTTAAAGCATACAAGCCCCTAACCCCGAACCCCAAGGTGTCAGGCGACCCGTGCCGAAGGGATGAATGGCAGGAATGAATGAAGGAATGAATGAAACAATTAGCCAGGTCGTTAACGGAGCCTGTGGAGGTTCCACAGAATGAGGGCTGCTTCGGCGGCAAGCGGGTGGCAGTGGGTGGTACCCACACACCCCCAAGTGGTGCACATATGGTGCAAGCGAATGGGAGTTGGGGGTATTACTCGTAATACCCCCACAGAGTGAGGGACCGAGTGTATGGGTGAGCACACAAGTAAGTCTCGCATGGTACGCATGGTCGGTAGTGTTAGAATGACTGAGGTCTGGTGAGGCCTGGCAGGAGTGTCGGGGGGCAGATACCTCTGCGGCACCTCAGAAGTAGGGGACACGAAAGTCTCGCTGCGTCTGGCAGGAGTGTCGGGGGGTTGATGCTTCTGCGGCACCTCAGAAATCGGAGACATGTAAGGTAAGTGGTGCGACCCCGTTGCAGGATGGGGAGACCACCACACTGGCTGAGAACTACCTGGGCTTCGAAATGTCAATGGGTGGGTGCTGCCAGCAAAGTACCTAACGGGGACCTATTGGCAGGATCAAAGCATGGGTAGGTGAGTGTCAGGCACGCTTGACGTGCCGGGTGTTCCACGCCCAAATGATGCACAGGAGGTGCACAGAGTGGAAAAAAATGGAAGATGGGGGTATCACAACCCCCACTGAGTGAGTGACTGAATGTCAGGAGAGTGGTGCACAAGTGATCCGGCTGCTAGGGACGGACTGAGTGAAGTCTCGCTAGGCCTGGCAGGAGTGTCGGGGGGCAGATACCTCTGCGGCACCTCAGAAGTAGGGGACACGAAAGTCTCGCTATGACTGGCAGGAGTGTCGGGGGGTTGATGCTTCTGCGGCACCTCAGAAATAGGAGACATGAAAGGGTCTGCCTCGTAGCTGAGGTAGGAGTGGCATAGGAGCCACCAACCTAGGGTCGCCTCCGGCTTGGTAGACAAGTGGTGCCACCCTGTTGCAGGACGGGGTGAACACCATACTGAATGAGGACTGTCTATGTTGTGAGATGGCGGCATGGGGTACCCCTGCAGGGTACCTGTTAGTTGGTCCTTGCAGTCATTCAAGCGGCATAGGCAGGTGAATGTTGGGGCACATGTGGTGCCAGTATGTATTGTGCAAATGTGTTGCATGGGGAGTGTCGAAGAGTTGAGGCGCATACGTGCACTTGTGTACGTCATGGAAGGGGCGCAATGCCCAATAGTCATCCCCCGAAGTAATTGCGAAGTACCATACGATTAGCATCGCACCATTCAGTAAAAATGTTGAAATGATTTTGAAGAAAATTAGCATGGGCTGCAAATTCATGCTGGATTCCAACAAACGTTTGAAGCTGCATGAAGCACGTCACCATCGGACAGCTGTTCATCGGAAAAGACGCTACGAAGCTGCGAACGGAATAATTCTGCAATACCTTCTATTGATGATTCCTCCTGGCTATTGTTGGTCATTGTAGTCGGAAGACCCGTCTCTTTGCGCTGTTCAACATAAAATATAGCAACTCCAATGTGACCAGATTCAGTCACAATCAAGTTACTGCAACCATTTTCATCTTACTTGTGCTGCTCGGGTAGGCCTATTAGACAGCGTCATTCTAGCGCTATCGAGGCCGTTTGGAGGGGGATGTGGTAGCTGGGAGAAGACGTATACGCAAACATCAAAATGGGATAGTGATTGCTCCGGAAAAAACCGTACTTACATTCCATTTTAGCGCTGGGAGTAAAGACCTGCTAGCTGCCGTGACATTGATGGAAGTAGCAGAATGTCCGTTGAAGAAGGTGGTGGAGTGTTGGCCAGGTTTTCATTCTCAAAAACTTCGAGGTTTAGTCCTAGAACCACCACATACAGGGTGAAGGAGCATCAAGTCTCAAATGAGAAGGAGAGAGAGGAACTGCAGATGAGAATGCAGTTTAACGTCAGGAACGTAACCACAACGTAACTAATCACAATGCTACCACGAAGACGAACCCTTTTAACTAGTAGGTCCTTACTGATGTCAATGGTGTCAAACGGGATTTTTCGTAGAACCGCAAGTCCAAGTGAGATGTTGAAGGAAATCCGTTGGTGTGGCTGAGGTTGGAGGCTCTAGAAGATTCCAGAGGAAGTCAATTGAAGTCAGAGATTCCTCGTGAGGTTTGTCTTGGGTGACTTTTGAAATCCGGAGTGTATTCAATGAATTAGGCACAGCGCGGTAAATGCCATAACTATCTTCGAAATTCTTCAGAATTGTCCGGAACAAATTTTTAGATGTTCCTCCAGGAAATTTTACAATTCCCCCAAGAAATAATTGTCCGAATGAAGTACGTTATTCTATGTCGTAAATTGACCAAAATCAAACACCCGTGTGCCAGCTTAGTTGCAAAAGCAGTAACTGTTGGTGTAATTCGCCTTACACGATCTCATCGATAATACGTTTTATTTTAAAGTTTCATACTTAGAAATAATGATATTTCTTGAGTATGAGATAAATTAGTCCATGGTTAAAAACTCTCAAGCATAGAAACAAAAAGTCATTCGTGATGATAAGTAGACCTGTGGGCTGATCCTTTATGCTTTTTTACCATCTGTCTCTAATCGAATCTTAAGATTCCATGCAATGACGTTGGAATCCCCCAGTAATTGTTTCTGTGAAATTTCCTATAGTCATGGGATCACGGAATCGATATGTACTTCGAATCCAATTTCTCAATAGTAAACCGAAAAAAAAGTGGAAAGGCACGTGACCCGCCTCCGATATGGTCTGCTTTCCGAATCCGCCACAAACACACGAGCATAAACTTTCTAATCTGATTTGATCTTCCACACTTCCACCCGCTTGCGAGCGGCTCTACTATGAGTAAATGTGGCAAGGGAAATGCAGTCGCCACTCCTAGGCCCCCTTTCCCGCTATCAGTCGATGATGGCGATTTGCACAGTCTGGAAAAGCATGTCTACTTGGTTTTGGGAAATCGAATCGTCTTGTCCCTTCGTGGCCCCTCCCAAGGACCACGGAAAAACGTGGCGAAATCCCTCGATTTTCCTTAATCACCCTTCAATGGAAGCAGCCAAAAGGGACGACGGCAAACAACAGAAGAAAAGCTTTTCTCACGCGAAGTTCCCAGCACAGAGCAACCGCCGACAAAAATACAACGTTGCTGACTGATAAGATGGGAAGCCAGACTGGATGTGCTATACGGTGAAGGACGCTTCGAGAAAATCGAACTAACAACGGAGGACACAGAAAAAAAACTCCGGGGAGACAGAGCGCACCAAATGTCTTTAGATAAATTGATCGAGATAAGTTTGCGCCTTTTTTCACTCTTCTCAAACACTTAGGCCAAGGAACACACTTACATACGTATGTTCAGTTCTCCGTTCACGTTCCGGCTGCTTTCGCCCGCCTGCGGGGATGACTGCGACGGTGGTGGCCTTTCGAACTGACAGGCTGCGCTGCCTGGGGGTGTCCCGGTTGAAGAATTTGCAAAAATACTCACGATCCTATCTGACTTCGATGGAAATGGCTCGGCTCTGATGGAGTGAATCTCGAACAAGGCAATATATAGATGCTGCTGCTGCAAAGGATTGAACGGCTAGAGTACCTATATCTTTTTAAATTGGAAGATTGATTCGAAATATTTTGTGGAATTGTTTGAGAATTTTGAAAGACTTTATTAGATTACGGTGACCTATTCCAGATCGGTGGTAAGGTGATACTGAACTCATCAGCCTTCTGTTTATTGTTTAGATTTTTTTCCTTTCTAGTATACAAAGTATACGTAAAGGCTATATATTCGCTTAATAACAAACTTTTATTAGAAGGTATGACCATTCAGTTTCGGGTCACAAAAGAATATTTTATGGAAAGGCCAGTTAGTGGTTCAGCCAGAATACAAAATTTTAGTAAATGACTGTCTCCACTTTTTGTAGTGTTTGAATGATATTTATTTTGTGTTCAGTAGCTTTTAGGTTGATGTCTCCAGATTTATTATTTATTTAGTTCTTTTCGTTCTTTCTGACTTTAGTCTATTTATTTATATATTTATTGATTTATGTATTTATTTATTTCTATTTGTATATTCATTTATTTATTTGTTTATTTATTTTCTATGCATAGTTCAAAAAAAAATTATGATTGACTAGCAAACCCGAGGAACTTTGTTTCGCCTAAAATTGATTTATTCTCTGAGAAGCTCTCCAGTTGTGCAGAAATTTATGCTTCATTTGTACGGGAGCCCCCCTTTCCAGAAGGGAGAGGGGTTTAGAACCACCACAGAAACATATCTTCCCTTCCAAAACCTCCACATGCTAGATTTGGTTCCATTTGGGGCAAGAGGTCTCGAACCATTTTAAGAACCTTCCCCGGACCAAAAAACTATGAAACTCAAACTGGTTGAAGAATAGGGACAATGGTCAGATGTACTTTTGAAATTTCAAATGTGTTGTCTGAATATGGCTGGCTAGGCTGTTTTGTGAAATTCTTGCATAGGTTTGGAATAGCAGACTTCCCGGACTATACGCAATACATAGGTGATGTCTGAAGTGGAATCGGTGGAGCACGTGATATCAGCATGCCCACGTTCCTAAAATTATTGAAACGCCATGTTACTTATTAGCATCATAGATACGACCTCGGACAAACACGTAGAGAGGATGAAATTATTATAGTACTTTGTAAAAATAGCTAAACAAAGTGTTACCGGCGGGTAACATTTGTTACTTTTGTTAATTCGAGCGTAAAGATGTAGAGTTACATTGTGCGTAGGAAAGATTTGTAAACAATGATTTCAAATCGTGCGGTGGGTGGCTGAAACGCAAGCCGCAGAATGAGCTACATCGCACAGTGAGCGATAATATAGATAAAAGAGGGAAAGGCGGATACATAAAACGCGTCTTTTCTGTGAAGAGATGAGTGCCCTAGCTGGGACTAAAATAAATACTCCCCTAAACAATTAGAAAATTCCCATAAAAAATAGAAAATTGCCAATAAAAAAATCAGGGTATGAGAAATAAATAGACATAAAATTTCAACAAATAAAACAAAATTTCCATAAACCCTATAAAAATTTTCCACAAAACAAAATAAATAAGCACTTTTAAAAGCAAAAATTGCAATTATAAGAGAAGAATTTTCCATAAAAAAAAATTTTCCACGAAAAAAAAATACAAAATTCCATAAATAAATCAATATTAGCAATAAAAAATTACAAAATTTTCCACAAAATAAATATTTTTTCCATAACAAAATAAAAATTTTCCACGAAATGATCAATAAAAGCAATAAAAAAATAAGAAAATTTCCATAAAGAAATATAAAAAAGCAATCAAACTGTGCTTTTTTTTTCATTGATGACTCCTTCTTTAAAAGCGCTTAAAATTCATGTAAAATTTCATCAGCTTTATTGCTTTCTTGTATTTTTAATGGAAATTTTCTTATTTTTTATTGCTCTTTATTGATTATTTTGTGGAAAATTTTTATTTTTTTGTGGAAAAAATATATTTATTTTGTGGAAAATTTTGTAGGGGAACTGCTCCTTGAATTCATACCATGTACCCAAATCAATACCACTCGAAAACAAAGAATTGGTGCGCTACTTGTTTTATTTCTCATTTTTGTGAATTTTTTCAGCAGTGAGCACGCCGGAAAACAACAAAACACGACACAAATTAAGCCTAAATTGCCTGTTTTGCGAATGTTATTGATATAGGAGCATGTTATTAATAATGGAACAGATACCCTAATTGTTTGTTGCTAATATTGATTTATTTATGGAAATTTTGTATTTTTTTCGTGGAACATTTTCATTTCTTTATGTAAAATTCTTCTTTTATAATTGCTATTTTTGCTTTTAAAAGAGCTTATTTATTTTTGTTTTGTGGAAAATTCTTAATAGTTTATGGAAATTTTGTTTTATTTGTGGAAATTTTATAATTATTTATTGCTCATACCCTGATTTTTTTATTGGCAATTTCCTAATTGTTTATGGAAAATTTCTAATTTTAAATGGAAATTTTATTTAGCTGCCCCCTAGCTGGAGGCTGGAGGGACAGCGAAAAAAAGAAGTGACTGTAGTCAGCGTTGTGGAATCAACGAGGAGAGTTCTTTCCTTCTCGGAAAATTGGAAAAAGTGTCACAGTGAGTTGGTGCAAAGGTTTCCCGCAATAAGGACGCCGGAGATTTTCGAGGAGCACCAATCGACCCGCATCATTGTTCGGCCATCCCGTTGCATAGCAGTTCGTAGACTGCCTCCGTGCTCGGCCTCCCACCGGTGGCTCTATAGTCCGCCACTCGCAGGCGGAATCCTCATCCGGAAAATCATCGGCTTTCCGCCGTAAATTACAACGACCGGCCGCTTGCTACCCGTATCACCATCTGACTTTCCGTCAGACACCTCACCATCCAAGCCACTGCCGACCGAAACGTCGCCCAGTCGTCTGTCGGCGGCATCTTCGTTCGGCTGCATCGCCGCCTAGTGGTCGTATCATCGTCCGGCCGCGTGTCAGCCGCTTTTTCGTTAGGCCGACCGTTAGCACCATTATTCGGCCTCCAGCCGACCGCCCGTGGCCGTATCATCGTCCGGCCGCGTGCCAGCCGCTGTTTCGTTAGACCGTCCGGTAGCACCATTATTCGGCCTCCAGCCGACCGCCAGTGGCCGTATTATCACGCGGCCGCGTGTCAGCCGCTTTTCCATCCGGCCGCCTGGCCATCCGCCCGCCTATTAGTCCGACTTCCAACCGACCGCCTTTGACTGAACCACTGTCTTGCCACCATTGAACTACACCGAAGTGACTGCATCATTGGCCGCATTTCCTTCTGGCATCATTTTCGTTCGGCAGCCCGCCGACTATCTCACCGCGTGCTCTATGGTGGGCAGCACAATCGCCCGACCAACCCAGTCGTCACCTTATCGCCACCCACCTGTAAGTTTTTGTTTTGTTTTGTAACAAAAGCCTCCAAATCCATATTTCAGTTTTCTGGTTAGGTCCTTTGCGCTCTCGAAAACCTCCCCACACCAGTGACCCTGAGACCCGGAACAAAAGAGGCCTTTGGAGTCCACCCTAGACGGCTGCCGTGGCTAGACCAGCAGCTAGGGGTTTAGGCCAGTTCCCTTCTGGAACTGAGCGGTTCCGGGGCCACAAAAGTAGAGTCTTACAAAAGTTACACAATACATTGGCTATACGGCACTCAGCACCCATATACATGTGACATTCATTAAGTGGGATCCAATTCTCACACATTCACTCTTGTGTTTTGAGTGCCTTTAGGAGTACATAGAGCCAACGTAAAAGATCTCCAACCTTGACTTGGGCCCAAGTCTGCTTCTTATCGACTTCGTTCATTTCTCTGTTAGGGTTCGTCACCAGGAGATCATAGGTCTGTCTCTGCTGCTATGTCCTGTCGGATTCCTGTCCTGTGCTTGCTTGCAGAAATCGTTTTCGCTCTTACGTGGTGTGTGGCCGGCCTACGTTCATTCACACTGTGGAGTTGCTGTTGATATCAGATTTCGATGGCATCGCCGATGAGGCTCAGCATTCGGGATCCAGTTGTAAGGGCAGAAATAGAAATTATAGACACTATAGATGAGCGCAGGCCCGGTTGAATCATTTCGATTAAGTGTGTTTTTCCACTTTTTCACAGTGTACCACGCGAATTTGATGTCACACGATTCGTTTCTTGGATTGCAATCGTGACGTCATGCTCGTTTGGCTACACTAACTGACAGTTCGTTTGGCTACACTCACCTTCGCCTCAGCTCGTCTATGGAACCTATAGTGTCTATAATAGAAACGGGTTATGAATATTTGCAAACCTATGAGATCTCTGCTAATACGCATCAAATCTCACTGGCACAGATTTCACTTTAGAGTTTAGTATTCGAGGTTTGAGGCATTGCCTGAACCGATTGTATCTCCATGTTCGATGTTGATCTTGGCCCGCAGCCGCCCGATGTTGGCTTGCTTTGGGTTAGGACCTTCTTTACTGTTTGCCCGGCTACCGTAAAGTTGAACTTGTTTACATCCAACGCAACGATTTGGTGCTGTTAAGGTTGATGAGTGCGAGCATACTACATGGTAGAACACTGTTGCGTTGGTAAAGCAGTATCAACATCTGGGTCTAGGTCGTCCGACTGAATTATGGTGGTTGGCTGCTTGAGCGGTCAATAATTTCGTCGATTACGATGGGCAACAGCAATAGTGATATAATACATCCACCCTTGCCTCGCTCTAGCGATTCCTAGATTCCAGGGACGCCCCACAGTTTTTCATGATTCAGGTGATCGAAGGCTTTTCCGTGATCAATCAGTACAAAATAGAGGGACTCTTGAGATTCATTGACCTGTTCCTGCATGATGCAAAGCATGCCAGTATGGTTGGTTCTCATATGATTTTCCGGGGGAGGGGGGGATCCTGCCTGCTGCCGCCATAAAATTGTCAACTTTGCCCTATATCCGAATTGGGATAAGACATTGAAATAAGTCATCAATTATTGTTCGCATCCCAAGTGATCAGATTCTATCTTCAGTGTTAGCATTAGCATTAGCATTTAGCAGTTCGCACAAATTTGTAGGTGATACAAGCCAAGACTAATGTATAAGAGTAGCATCACTTTCATCCGTTACCACAGATATTGATTTGGGACTAATCACTAACTCTTAGATGGAAGCAATGTACTCTCCAATAGTCGAGATCTGTCCTGGCTACGTCCTTGCGAATGCAGGGGAAGAGGAAGGATGGTTTGTTGGACACCTACTTAAGAAAGATGCAGAAAACTCTACGACCTCTCATTAGTAGGTGCCATGGGAGGTGTTGGGATTGAGTGGAAGGTTATAACAGTAGGAATCATTTTGGTATAATGTGAATCACAGAAATAACTAAGATAAAAATACAAAGTAGGAAAGGGACGAGCCTGGAATTGAACCCACGACCTCCTGCTTATAAGGCACAAGCGGTAGCCACTAGACCACCGAGCTCGTCATTAGATTCTATCTTCAGTGTTGTTCACTGTTTTATGTGTGTTAAACCCTGTTGATTAATTCCATCTATTGTAAATCTGACGAGTGAACACTATTGGCATTTAATAACACATTCAGCTAAGTGGTTTTTGTGTTATAGTCTAGCAAATTCGTGTATTTTTAATCAATTCGTGGTGCATTTGTTTTATTGTTGTTCTGTTCATTTTGCTTTGGGCCGGGCGAGATGCCCGTGGAAGCGGACGGGGGAGAGATGGTTGCTGAAGAGAACAATAGCAATCAGTCGTGTGCTCAGTGTGCTCTGCCTATCAATAATCAAAGTGAATGTGTTGAATGCTTTGGACGGTGCAAACTGGCTATCCATATCCACTGCCTACCGGGCGCTACGAGCGAAGAGATAGCGCTACTAATGAGCTTAAAAAAATGCGGTGTTTGTGTGTGATGCTTGCTTGAGTCTGGCTGAATTTGACGATAGGGAATGAGTGCTAGTAATGGACCCCTTAACGACGGAAACTTACTTCAATCGCTTCGCTAGAGTAAGACTCATGACAAATTGCCATTCTGCAGCACTCGATGACAAGCAACAGGTATCAGCATTGCGTTTCGTACATAACACATGGTAAAACATTCATTTTTACTACTAAAATATGTATTTTAAAATTATGTAGCCGGGTTGCCTATTATGGCCACCCCCGGGTCCATAATACGCAACATCGAGTTTCTTTACATACGTATTATGGTCCCCCCATTTGATTTACATGTTCCATTTCCACATGTTCCTGTTGCCTCTTATGGACCGGGGGGGGGCCCTTCTGTGCTAGTAATGGACCCTCTAGCGCGTTTACATTCATAAATTAGTTAATATAACTAAAGTCTCCCAGTGCAAAACAATTGTATGGAATTACTACCCTGATAAGTCAAGCAACTTTATCCTATGGAAGTTTGCAGGAAATTGTAGATTCAAGCGTAAGCTCTCGGTTTTTGTTCAGGGGGTCCATTACTAGCACTCACTCCCTATACACTGTGAGAAACGGTTAAATGAAATTGCGAACAAATTAAATGATCTGACCGATATATCGGAAATAGTGAAAAATCTTGATCAGATTATACGCAAAGTGGTTCGTGAGGAAACTGCACGTGTGACTGATCGGAGCAATATTGACAACGATGAAACGGATGTTCCCGGCGAATGGTCACAAAATCATCTGCCAAGCGGAGAAAGCTGAATGATATAGTGAGCCAGATTGATGTTGAAAATACACCGAAAACAAGTTTTTCTGACGTGTTAAAAATAACCGGAAAAAACCCAGATTAATCCACCTACAGTGAGATTTTGACCCTTCCTTAGTTAAAAAGATTTTTTCCAGACTAGTATTTAAGACGAGATAAAACTACTCAGCTCCCCACGGCGATTTACCGTGAAAGTGACTAAATAATTGCCTACCCAAAGGCGGTGTCTTGGGTTGAGTGATAACTTAACGAATGATAACGTACTGTACTTCATGCTGCCTATCTATAAGGCGCTCGTCGGATTGAATAACTATTGTGACATGGTTAGCAAAAAGATATTTTAGTTACTAGATAAAGATTGTCGCTACTGTTCCCTTTGTTCTGCTGTCCGAAACATGTGTGGTACATACCTGTCAAATCGTATGGATTTTCCTTCTTTGACATTTAGCTCCCCTATCCTCGCCAGCAAAAGATGTTCCGGACAGCGACGACAGCGACAATCTTTATCTAGTAACTAAAATATCTTTTGTTAGCAACTATCGTAACGCTGGTTGCATATATTGTACTCGTAATTTTCAGAGACCTCGATATTAATTAATCCAGAACTAACTTAATCAGTCATTGATCTGAGCGAAACTCAATAGCGTTCAATAATAACATATATTTCACCTTATGGATGCCTAATTTGGTAAAACTAAATTTGTTCAATACCTTAAAAATGAGCGAGATTTTTATGGTAGTAAATTTCAGAATTTGCACACATACGCACACATACATGCATACAAGTGATCTATTAGTGTCTCAAAACATGCTCACATTTGCTATCTAGCTTCTACTGAAGAAATTTTTGAAATCCCTTTCTATTTTTACGTTTTGCTTTTCTGAGAAGATTTTTTGTACATGCTTCTATATGTTCCTCAATAAAAATCATTTGTTTCTTTGAAACAAATCAGAAAAATAGGCATAATTCCATATCATATCATTTGTTATAATTATATTTTCAATGTCAAAGTGAATTTGTTTCAAATACCATACATTTTATTTAATAATTAACGAGATTTCTTGATAGATTAATACGTAACACACCTGCGTAACGCATACAAAGTGAAATTATAGACACTTCCGAAGGAAGGGTCAAAAAGATTTCGGATGTGTCGAAAGAAGTAAAGCGTAAACCGAATCCTGTTGTTAATGTTAAATCAAAATCAGGTGTTGCGGTAAAAGATGTTCTAGCAGAATTCTAGACAGCGCGTAAAACTTGAGATGCGGAAATTTACACTATTCTACGCGGAAATGGACCTCTTCGTAACAAGTTTGCTTGCAACTTGCAAGCAATATCGACGATTCACGTCAAATATTGTATACATTCAGGCTAAATCACACGTGGAATTAAGCTAATAATGGTGTTCCATTTATGTGCATCATCTTTAGCGTAAATTTCAGTGGATTTTTCTATCTGTGCGGGTGGTACACCCAACCGGCGATTGTTAGATTTTCTAACAATTCTGTATAAGAATCTAACAAAACCTGTATAAGTACTGGGCATATGCGAAATTGTTAGATTCTTATTCAAAAAATGTAAGCTCTAGAACAAATATTGTTAGAAAAGCTTACAAAATTGTTAGATTCTTATACAATACTTGTATAAGAATCCAACAGTTTCGCATATGCCCAGTTCTTATACAGGTGTTGATAGATTCTTATACAGAATTGTTAGAAAATCAAACAACCGCCGGTTGGGTGTAAGGATGAAGTCGTGATTGCTCTGAAAGACGAACATAGTGTCAAACTTCTGAAAGAGAATGTAGAGAAAATATGGGAGGACTGTATGATGTGAATGTACGTGAAAATCTAATCTATCAAATTTATCGGCATGAGTGCTGAATTTGGTGAACAAGAGTTGAAAGATACTTTGTTTGATCAAAACGAAGCTTTTGCATGCCTGTCGCATTTTAAATTGTGCAAAACATACCGGAATGCAAAGTTGCAATTTAACAACGTGAGTGCAATTATTGAACTGGATGCCGTAACGTCCACTAAGGTGATGCGAGAAGAAAAATTGAACTGTGGGTGGGATCGCTGTTGAGCAAAGCCGTAGCGTTGCGTCCTGGCGCCCTTGGCGAAGCCTCTATTGGGCACCCCTTACTTTCTTGCAAATATTCAAAATAATAATAAAGTGCAATAAACGCTGGGAGATTTAAAATCAATTATATGCATGGTTATTTTTTATGAATTCCTTAATCATCTATAAACTTCATTTGATTCAATATAGAGTAGGGTGTCCCAAAAAAATCGATGTTCGAAAAGTCATGGTGCTCAACCCTGAAATAAAAGATATACCTGTCTGGATATTTTTTGTAGAACAAACCGAATTTCTAAAAAATCGTTTAGAGGTCGCGCCAGATCGATTTTTGAAAAATGAGCCTTTTTTAGGTAAAAACCCAGATTAATCCACCTAGCGGTGATGGTGCCTTTCTCGTTCGTTCAAAAGGTTTGGAAAAATCTAAAATAACACTAATATGTGGATTGATCTCATTTTTCATATTTGTTTATATGCATAAAAAAATTTCTTGCCAAACGCAATTTGTTGCAAACAAATCGGATGAGCATGAGAGAAAAAATTACATTTTATTTTGTGGTTTTAAAATTAGTATTTTCGCCATAACTTTTGACCCAATTGTACGATCCGGCCAAGTTTCTATAGGAAACAATGGGACAAGATTCTGCGTAGAATGCAATCTATTGCGAGTGATATGAGAAGCACACATATTGCTCATCTATCACAGTAACTTATATATGACCGGATTCAGTCACAATATGGTTACTGTATCCAGATTTGTTGAACTTGTGTTGCTTGGGGAATAGATGAAGTCTAAGTGCTAAAAAAGTGAGCTGGACTTTTTTGAACTCTTTTTCACAATAAATAGTAATTTTACCATAACTTCTAAGCCCATAGTTTGATCTGGCCAATTTTCAATAAGAGACAATGAGACATTCTGCGTCGAATGCAATTTAATACGAGCAAATCGGTTGAGGAAAAGTGCCTGAAAAATGTGTGACATTTTTTTAGCGATTTTCCCATAAAAAAACGGTATAATTTTCGATCCCCTAGTCCGATATGGTCAATTATCAATAGGAAACAGCGGAACAGGATTCTACGTCGAATGCAACTTGTTGTGAGCAAATCGGTTAAGGATAGGTGCCCGAAAAATGAGTGACATATTTTACGCGATTTTTTCGTATGAATTTGTATTTTGGCCATAGCTTTCAATCCCATAGTCCGATCTGGCCAATTTCAAATAGGAAACAATGGGACAGGATTCTGCGTCGAATGCAACTTGTTGCAAGCAAATCGGTTAAAAATAAGTGCCCGAAAAATGAGTGACATTTTTTACGCGATTTTTTTGTATGAATTTGTATTTTGGCCATAACTTTCGATCCCATAGTCCGATCTGGCCAATTTCAAATAGGAAACAATGGGACAGGATTCTAGGAATGCAACTTGTTGCGAGCAATTCGGTTGAGAATAAGTGCCCGAAAAATGAGTGACATTTTTACGCGATTTTTTTGTATGAATTTGTATTTTGGCCATAACTTTCGATCCCATAGTCCAATCCGGCCAATTTCAAATAGGAAACAATGGGACAGGATTTTGCGGCGAATGCAATTTGTTGCGAGCGAATCGGTTGAGGATAAGTGCCCGAAAAATGAGTGACATTGTTTACGTGATTTTTTTGTATGAATTTGTATTTTGGCCATAACTTTCGATCCCATAGTCCAATCAGGCCAATTTCAAATAGGAAACAATGGGACAGGATTCTACGTCGAATGCAACTTGTTGCGAGCAATTCGGTTGAGAATAAGTGCCCGAAAAATGAGTGACATTTTTACGCGATTTTTCGTATGAATTTGTATTTTGGCCATAACTTTCGATCCCATAGTTTGATCTGGCCAATTTTCAAAAGGAAACAATGGGACAGGATTTTGCGGCGAATGCAATTTGTTGCGAGCAAATCGGTTGAGGATAAGTGCCCGAAAAATGAGTGACATTTTTTACGTGATTTTTTTGTATGAATTTGTATTTTGGCCATAACTTTCGATCCCATAGTCCAATCTGGCCAATTTCAAATAGTAAACAATGGGACAGGATTCTACGTCGAATGCAGCTTGTTGCGAGCAATTCGGTTGAGAATAAGTGCCCGAAAAATGAGTGACATTTTCTACGCGATTTTTTTGTATGAATTTTTATTTTTGCCATAACTTTCGATCCCATAGTTTGATCTGGCCAATTTCAAATAGGAAACAATGGGACAGGATTATGCGTCGAATGCAACTTGTTGCGAGCAAATCGGTTAAAAATAAGTGCCCGAAAAATGAGTGACATTTTTTACGCGATTTTTTCGTATGATTTTGTATTTTGGCCATAACTTTCGATCCCATAGTCCGATCTGGCCAATTTCAAATAGGAAACAATGGGACAGGATTCTGCGTCGAATGCAACTTGTTGCGAGCAAATCAGTAAAGGATAAGTGCCCGAAAAATGAGTGACATTTTTTGAGTAGTTTTGCGCACACACACACACACACATACACACACACATACACACACACACACACACAGACATCACCTCAATTCGTCGAACTGAGTCGATTGGTATATAACACTATGGGTCTCCGGGCCTTCTATAAAAAGTTTGTTTTTGGAGCGATCATATAGCCTTTACCGTATACTTAGTATACGAGAAAGGCAAAAATCAAATATTGGGTTCTTTCACAATTTTTTTCAGGTTCACCCATTCGTTTTATATTTTTGCCTTTCTCGTATACTAAGTATACGGTAAAGGCTATATGATCGCTCCAAAAACAAACTTTTTATAGAAGGCCCGGAGACCCATAGTGTTATATACCAATCGACTCAGTTCGACGAATTGAGGTGATGTCTGTGTGTGTGTGTGTGTGTGTGTGTGTGTGTGTGTGTGTGTGTGTGTGTGTGTGTGTGTGTGTATGTGTGTGTGTATGTGTGTGTGTGTGTGCGCAAAACTACTCAAAAAATGTCACTCATTTTTCGGGCACTTACCCTCAACCGATTTGCTCGCAACAAGTTGCATTCGACGCAGAATCCTGTCCCATTGTTTCCTATTTGAAATTGGCCAGATCGGACTATGGGATCAAAAGTTATGGCCAAAATATAAATTCATAAGAAAAAATCGCGTAAAAAATGTCACTCATTTTTTGGGCACTTATCCTCAACCGATTTGCTCGCAACAAGTTGCATTCGACGCAAAATCATGTCCCATTGTTTCCTATTTGGAATTGGCCAGATTCTACTATGGGATCAGAAGTTATGGCTAAAATACAAATTCATACAAAAAAATCGCGTAAAAAATGTCACTCATTTTTCGGTAACTTACCCTCAACCGATTTACTCGCAACAAGTTGCATTCGACGCAGAATCCTCTCTCATTGTTTCCTATTTGAAATTGGCTAGATCGGACTATGGGATCAGAAGTTATGGCCAAAATACAAATTCATACAAAAAAATCGCGTAAAGAATGTCACTCATTTTTCGGGCACTTACCCTCAACCGATTTGCTCGCAACAAGTTGCATTCGACGCAAAATCCTGTCCCAT
Source organism: Armigeres subalbatus (assembly GCF_024139115.2). Taxonomy (NCBI): domain Eukaryota; kingdom Metazoa; phylum Arthropoda; class Insecta; order Diptera; family Culicidae; genus Armigeres; species Armigeres subalbatus. The sequence goes on from NC_085140.1 coordinate 278,300,079, forward strand.
TGTTTCCTATTTGGAATTGGCCAGATCCTACTATGGGATCAGAAGTTATGGCTAAAATACAAATTCATACAAAAAAATCGCGTAAAAAATGTCACTCATTTTTCGGTAACTTACCCTCAACCAATTTACTCGCAACAAGTTGCATTCGACGCAGAATCCTCTCCCATTGTTTCCTATTTGAAATTGGCCAGATCGGACTATGGGATCAGAAGTTATGGCCAAAATACAAATTCATACGAAAAAATCGCGTAAAAAAGGTCACTCATTTTTCGGGCACTTATCCTTAACCGATTTTCTAGCAACAAGTTGCATTCGACGCAGAATCCTGTCCCATTGTTTTCTATCTGAAATTGGCCAGATCGAACTATGGGATCGAAAGTTATGGCCAAAATACAAATTCATATAAAAAATCGCGTAAAAAATGTCACTCATTTTTCGGGCACATATCCTTAACCGATTTGCTCACAACAAGTTGCATTCGACGTAGAATCCTGTCCCGTTGTTTCCTATTGAAAATTGGCCATATCAGACTATGGGATCGAAAATTATATCATTTTTTGCCTTTTTATGGAAAAATCGCTAAAAAAAACTCACTCATTTTTCAGGCACTTTTCCTCAACCGATTTGCGAGCAAATTGCATTCGACGCAGAATGTCTCATATTTTCTTATTAAAAATTGGCCAGATCGGACTATGGGCTTAGATGTTATGGTCAAATTACTATTTATTGTGAAAAAGAGTTCGAAAAAGTCTAGCTCACTTTTTTAGCACTTTTAGCAGTTCAACAAATCTGGTTGCAGTAACCATATTGTGACTGAATCCGGTCATATATAAGTTACTGTGATTGATGTGCAATATGTGTGCTTCTCAGGTCGCTCGCAACAGATTGCATTCGACGCAGAATCTTGTCCCATTGTTTTCTATTGAAAATTGGCTAGATCGGACTATGGAATCGGAAGTTCGTTTGGAGACAGAGGATTTATCTTCACTCATCTATGTATTCCACTATCTATAATTCCAACAAGTTTCATTCGACGCGGAATCCTGTCGTATTGTTTTCTATTGAAAATTTGGACCATGGGCACAGAAATTATGGCCAAAATACTTTTTGCCTTTCTTGTGCAACAAAGTTGTACCGAAAGGCTATAATTTCTTTCCGAAAACGAACTATCGGATGCTTCCACACTGATACACTTCCTACCCTCTTCATACGGGAGTTTGGCAGAAAGACGGTCATGAGATTTATATCATAACAAATATTACCCTCCGCTCGCTTGATGGGAATGACATTTTCGTTTCCTTTTTGTGTAGTCGGAGCTTCAGTTCAATTTACATCCAAAAGTGCTATCCTTTAAATATATGACTGGGTAAAATAAAACAGGGGTATGTACGTCAAAAAGATTGGAAAAGGAAACAAAAATGTCGAAATTCTTATTAGCATATTGTAGATCAAGCTGAAAACCGAACCGAGGTCTCGCAACAATCGCATTTTCTCGCATTTCCGGATGTTGTAACTGCATCGCGAGTAGTGCGCAACTGTGCCATAGTCGGGCACCACTCGCGATGCAGTCGCGACATCCGGGAATGGGACAAAATATGATTTTCGGTTTTCAACTGGATCTACAATATCTTTGCCATAAATAATCTGATTTTCATAGAACGGACAAAGAAATTTGTCTTTTTTACTCCTAGCTACTAGCTCATCTATTTTCAAGCACACACATTTTACGAAGGTCGAGAAAGGCACCATCACCGCTAGGTGGATTAATCTGGGTTTTTAATTTTTCTGTGGATCTTTGCCGATATTCTCCATAAATTAGTTTTTGGTATTATGCGTTTTTACAGTCTGCAGAACTTTTTAAATATCGAAAAATACACATTTTTTGAAGAATTTTCGAAGTTACTTCATCCTAACAGAAAACATATTTTTTCTCGTTCGGAAAAACTTACGTACTATAAAGAGCTATTTATAACGAGTATTTTCTTAAAAAAAATATCCAAGAAATGTTGTTCTGGGGCTGAGATATTGCAGTTTTAGTAAATAGTCAAAAAGTGTACAAATTCGATACTTTTTCTTTACATGTTATAATTTCATCAAGATTGCACCAATATTTTAATTTAAATTGAAAACAATTCAAAAGCAAATAAATGGGAATATTTTCTAGTTAACATAGCTTTTCTTTCCGATGGAGTTTGTTACCTGAATTACAGGATTTGGTCGGAAATAATTGAGGGAAAGTTCTAAATTGGAATGCCAGCTCTATACAGGGTAAGGAAGATGAATTATTCAACTTCCTAACAGTTCATAATGTGCATATTGCTATTATAACTGAAACCTATTTAAAACCAGGACTCTCCATTAAAAGAGATCCAAATTATTTTATCTACAGAAATGATCGTCTTGCGCCTGTGGTGGGGTCGCCATTGTCATTAATAGACGTATCAAACATAAATTATTTTCTTCGTTCGAAACCAAAGTTTTCGAAACCTTGGGAGTTTCTGTTGAAACAAATTTTGGATAATTTTCCTTCATTGCAGTCTACTTGTGTTTTCAATGCAATGGGCAGCAAAAGAATTTGTTGAAATCTGATCTTCAAATTCTGACTCGCAACAAATCAAAATTCTTCGTAATTGGTGACTTCAATGTCAAACACCGTTCATGGAATAATGCTCGAAACAATTCTAACGGAAAAATTTTATTTGAAGATTGTTCTGCGGGATATTATACTATTCAATATCCCAATGGCCCTACTTGATGAGGATGAGATAAATCGGGTCTTTACTGTATACCTTTCTACGTATCAGGTTGGAAGTCCACTGTAGGCTAGTAACCCTAATTATCAACAAGGGTGTCCTATATGGACTATTCTACCGTACACCAATTTTTTTCGGTTGAATATCATGCGTTTACTTAGTGCTAGCTAATAGAATTCTAGCAGCTATGATTGTTCCTGTCTATTCAAATAATGCTCAAAAATAAACAATTAATATGCTCATTAATACACAGCGACAAATAAAAGTAAGTATTGTATTGAAAATCGTGCTTTTCTTCTTGTCTTCTTGTTTTCTTTTCTTCTTGTCTTCTTGTCTTCTTGTCTTCTTGTTTTCTTGTCTTCTTTTCTTCTTGTCTTCTTGTCTTCTTATCTTCTTATCTTCTTATCTTCTTATCTTCTTGTCTTCTTGTCTTCTTGTCTTCTTGTCTTCTTGTCTTCTTGTCTTTTTGTCTTCTGGTCTTCTTGTCTTCTTGTCTTCTTGTCTTCTTGTCTTCTTGTCTTCTTGTCTTCTTGTCTTCTTGTCTTCTTGTCTTCTTGTCTTCTTGTCTTCTTGTCTTCTTGTCTTCTTCTTGTCTTCTTGTCTTCTTGTCTTCTTGTCTTCTTGTCTTCTTGTCTTCTTGTCTTCTTGTCTTCTTGTCTTTTTGTCTTCTGGTCTTCTTGTCTTCTTGTCTTCTTGTCTTCTTGTCTTCTTGTCTTCTTGTCTTCTTGTCTTCTTGTCTTCTTGTCTTCTTGTCTTCTTGTCTTCTTGTCTTCTTGTCTTCTTGTCTTCTTGTCTTCTTGTCTTCTTGTCTTCTTGTCTTCTTGTCTTCTTGTCTTCTTGTCTTCTTGTCTTCTTGTCTTCTTGTCTTCTTGTCTTCTTGTCTTCTTGTCTTCTTGTCTTCTTGTCTTCTTCTTGTCTTCTTGTCTTCTTGTCTTCTTGTCTTCTTGTCTTCTTGTCTTCTTGTCTTCTTGTCTTCTTGTCTTCTTGTCTTCTTGTCTTCTTGTCTTCTTGTCTTCTTGTCTTCTTGTCTTCTTGTCTTCTTGTCTTCTTGTCTTCTTGTCTTCTTGTCTTCTTGTCTTCTTGTCTTCTTGTCTTCTTGTCTTCTTGTCTTCAAGTCTCCTTGAAAAAGTTTGGGCAATCAAATATATACACTGTCTTATGTAATAAAACTAATACGCAATCAAAACAATCGTAACATTTTACCGGAAGTGCAGTTAATTTAATTAACCAGTAGCTTCGGATTAGTCGGCCACTAATGCTAATGGGTAACCCATAAAAGTTTACAATTTCCAGCGGGGCAGGTTTCCATTTCCACGGCAATCAAAGAAATAACATACTGGCTTTGTTCCGTCACGATTACACGATAGGAAGATATGCAAAGCACGCCCCGGAACCGCGCGTTTATTATTACCGTGCGACTTCATTAAGACCAACCGTGGTACGATTGCCGGTTGTTTGCTTTGTCTGGCCCCATATTCAATAATAAAGAAAACAATCCCTCCCCTTGATCCGTCCGATTATCGCCGGATACATGGGACGGGGGAACGTCCCCGTTCCGACAGCAAGCGGGTGATGCAAGTAGATATGGGAAATTGAGGTAATATGAAAATATTGTTAAAAATTGCGATGAAATGATTTTTGGCGTGAAGTATTTCAAGAAGAATATTAGTCAAAGAATAAGTAAAAAAATGTATTAATAATTATCCATTGAAAGTTTTTCCAGTCTGAGATTTTTGGTCACAATAAATTTCAAAACTCGATTTACCACAATAGAATTTTTCAGATTTGATGAACTTAATTTTTCATGTCATGTTATTACTTTCAACACCATGATCACTGTTAAGTGTCTAATAATAAGTTTTAGTATTTATTTAGTTCACCATAAAACTAAAATAAGAATAAGCAACACTGAAAATATCACTCTAAAATAGGTTCACGCACGTTTTAAGTTGCCCATTTTGCCCTCATCACCCCTATAGAATGGTATCAAGTACAGTCGCTTTCACGTTTCTCTTCAACCGGCAGGATCATCGAGCTGCCGCGTACGAATGCGAATGGAGCCAAATAAAATACCACACCCCACAATTACCCTTTGGTTCGCCCTCTTGCTCCCGTCAGACGTAAGGGCTGATATTTTAATATAGCATTTCTAAGGCGCAAAAAAATGAAAAAAAAACGTATAACCGCGGCTAACAGTGGAAAATCGCTCCATGGGGAAATATTCAATCGTGCGTAATGTAGAAACTCACCAAGGCTTCAGAATCATCTTTTCCACCTACCCACACATATTTAGCCGTAGATTGACACGAAAGCGCTGCACAGCTCTTACGCATGCTTCCATAGTGGAATGAGGCATTTCGAATTCGCGTAGACGAACCTACTTATTGTGGGCAGAGGTTTGCAACCGGGGTAGCTACATCTGACCACATGTAGACTACTTAATAACTTTTTTGCGATGAGCTGGAGCTGGGAAAAAGAGAGTTTGAATGTGAATTGAATATCTAAAATATTTAACTGGCATTTGCTGATTCATACTTAGATGTTTCAGGCATAAACATGAGTTGAATCAAAAGTTTACCCTGTGAGCATACACAGCAAATAGTTTTGGAAATTCAACGAAGTGTAAAATTGCAGCCAATTCCATCAAACAAAATAACATTCGATATTCAATTAATTTTGATTGAATTTTACCAGCAAACACAGTTTACACTTTTTTCGATTTAAAAGAACAGTAAGATCGATTTAATGTTACGTTTATTTGCATGCAAATTCTGAACAATTTTCTGTAGAAATTTGAAATAATTTCCCGTGAAAATTCTGAAGATTTTCTCATATAAATTCCTAAGAATTTCCAGATGAATTTGCGAACAATTTTTCTTGGGAATTCCAAAGAAATTCTCGTGGAAATTTTAAAGTAGTTGCCGTGGTAAATCCGAAAATAAGTTCCAAATGAATGTTTTGGAAAACTTAGAGAACTTTCCGGCGAAATCCAAAAAAATGTTCCATTCATTTAAAAAAATCAGAGAAAATCTTTAACAACCAACACAATAAGAAACAGCTGGCAGTCTTCTCCTCCCCTATAAGCAGGCATCGAAATTCTCACTCATTCGTCTGAGCAGAGAATGCTCCCTCACGCAGGAAAAGAAAACGGTCTGATAAGTGCCATCACTAATTGCAAAAAGAGTAGCCCTTATGGAACAAACAACCTAATCCCTACATGCAGTCGATGTGGTGGTATGGCTATAGGATCGCATCCCATCGCCATTTTTGTTGATGTTCTTGGTTCGAATCCCGTTGCAGTCATATTTTTTTTGTAATTGCTTACCGAAAATGTTCGCGAAAAGTGAGTGAGTCGTAAAAGTGATGAAACGAAAAAAAGAAATAAATCAAGTAGGCACGTTTATCGCTTATCTTCTAGATTCGCTCTAGAGAAAGCAAACACCATCTTTGCAGAGTTGCTGTTATGCATTCTTGCAACATGCCCTGCCTATCGTACCCTTGCAGCTTTAGCAACCTCCTGGACACTGGGTTCGCCGTAGAGTTGGCCGAAAACGTGGTACATTCTTCGACGTAACACACCGTTCCCTTGGACACCGCCAAAGATGGTCCTAAGCACGCGACTCTCGAATACTGCGAGTGCTTGCAAGTCGTCCTCGAGCATGTTCCAAGTCTTATGATCTTTCTGTTCATGATAGGTACATTTGGTGCAGGTGTGAATCTTTTTTGACCGCAGTTTCTTCTGGAGCCCGCAGTAGGCTCGACTTCCACAGATGATGCGCCTTCGTATTTCACGACTAACATTATTATCAGCCGTTAGCAAGGATCCAAGGTAAACGAATTTCTCGACCACCTCGAAGGTCCCCGTAAATCGTAACACAGCTTCCCAGGCGGGCCCTGTCGCGCTTGGTTCCCCCCCCACAAGTATGTACTTTGTCTTCGATGTATTCACCACCAGTCCAACTTTTGTTGATAAATTAAAAATTAAGCCATGAGTAAGCAGCATGTACTCGTATTCTTTATGTTCCACACGAAATCGTCGTCAAAATTGGGCTTAATACGATTTTATGGGCCTTCAAACTTCTGAGGTCGGTGCAACACGCCCATGCTCATTTCGTATGACCGAAACAGCTGAGACATTCGGTCAATTGCTTTAATGTAGGCAATTAAACTGAAAATCAGTACGATAAGAACACGCGCGTTTCAACCCATCCACTGGCGCATCTCACCCCGCATGTTTAAACCATAATTTTTTTCGGGTGCTTTTTGAAGATCAAATTTCTGCACAATAAAATGTTAAATTAGCTAACTTAGTTTTAGTTCCTTTTAGTTGCAGCAAACTCTGTAAAATCGTTCCGTTCCGTCATCTACTTCGATTATTCACCTTGCATAATTTCTGCCGAGATTTGTTAGCGGGTTGGAAGAGTTTGAGAGTTTGAGTAACGTAACTTGGGAGGTGGCCAAGTTGGAGAAAACACACAGCGCAAAGCGTAATATTAGGTTTCAGTCAGTGACCGTTCAGGTGACCCCTGGGGAGAGTAGTCGAGAATTATCTCGGATCCCGGAAGTGACGCTCAAGCCACCGGTTATTAATAAATCTCGAGCTGAAGCTACGAACGGTTACAACATGAAGAGTAAAAGATGGAATAAACAAATCAGTTGATTGTTACCTACCAAACGACTCGGTTGTTTTATTCAATCTCGCGATCCGAACATTACAGTATTTATGTAATGTCTGGTAGTTAATTATGTATTTCTGTCTCCATGTGTCCCCGTCTATGATATTAAGGCTGCAATCCCTAGTGGCATGGATAATAATTGAACGAAACAGAAACGCCCGATCCGCACACCGCAATTGTGTAGCAGAATTAAGTTAAGCTTGCTCACACGTTTCTACAATTCCGTTTGCATTGGCCAAATTGCATACAACATTATTTGCAGCTAAGTGTAACAAAATTATTATGCTACTGGGCAAGGCCTTCTAAGCAAACTAAAGATGATTCAAATCATCCTGTAAAGAGCATCGATTACGCACGGTGTGTTTGTCCGAAGAGGCTTATTTTCAAAAAATCAGTATCTCTAAAATACTCACCACACGAAAGTATAAGTTTTCCTCTTTCACGTAGGTGCATTTTTAAAATGTTCTATTGGGGGTCATTTTTCCATACATTTTGGGGGGGGGTTAAATCGGCTATCCTTTGAGATTTCTATGGAATTTGCACCAAAAATAGTGAAAAAAATAAAAATTGTTCTAGATCCCCCGATAGAACATTTTAGTTTACCCACTATATGAAAGAGGAGAGCATTTACTTTCACATGGTGGGTGTTTCAGAGATACTGATTTTTGAAAAATAATGTTTCCCCATAGACACACCGTGTACGACTTGGACAATATGTAGCAATATAGAGGAAGTTCTGCGATGGTACTGATATCGCTTTTAAATCTTGTGAAGATAACATTATTCCGCAATACATATTTCACCACAAAAATATAAGCTTTAAAATTTATTCGACCCAATATTGGAATTCTTTAAGGAGAATCGACTCACATTACAATTCGAGCTCTCCCATCAATTTTAACGAGATTTTCGATAAGGTATGGCGAGACTGAAGCTGTGGAGCAGCTAACGAGGAAGCAGTCTAGATCGGATTTGTGGAAATCAGTACGTATTAGGCCATTCACTTCATTTATGATAAAAGAGTGCATGCATACCTCACTTGTAACGTGCCTTCAAAAATTATTTTTATGGAGTTATGGAGTTATAATTATGGAGTAAAACAACCCGACTAGAAAAGCATAACAAAAACTGAACATAATTAAAAAAACAATTATGATATTTATAATTTATTTTCATAAAATTTTGTTTTAGTAGCCATTACCTTTTAAATGTGGTATCCAAATTTTAACGTACATAATATGATTTAAAAAAATGCCTTACACCGAACTGCCCAAAAGTAGGCAATAAAATGGATAGCACTCATTCAGCCACACAAAACACTCACCCAGCCGGAGAAAAACAAAATAGGGGAAAATACCTATTCTTGGCAGTCTAAGACATTCGCCAAATTGAAATCATATATATAATAGCCCTGTTTGTCTGTCCGGTGACTAGCCAACCAGACGCAGCACGCGGGGAAATTCTCACAAAAAATAAAATATTTGACACTTCAATTCTTTTTCAGATGCAGAAAACAAAACCAGTGACTATCTTAGACAACCAGACACAGCATTTGATGAAAAAAATCACAGACAACAGACGTTGAAAATTTTGATTTTTTTTAAATGCAGAAAAGAATCTATCACTCTTAAAAATTGAAAAAAAAAACACTTGCCACGGGCGCTATTGCGTCCACAAATAAACTAGTATAAAAATAATGAATAATTACACTAAAACACAGGTACAGCTCAACTGGTATACATACATTTGTGTGCTCTTCCTTTGATGATTGGTATTCACTAAATATAACAGTTTTTACCACAAACTCAGTAAATTCAATATTAAAGTACAGGTCATCGTTTCTTCTATTGGCATAGCAATTTCTATTATCAGCAATGAGTTTGCTCCATTTAGCAACTGGACATGGAACAAGAAAACTGGAAATGTATTGGTGCCAAATACTGGTTGCTTACATCCTCCAGTAGAAAAATTCATTCATATTAATCGGCCGCACACTCATCTCGCTTCACTCAAATTTGGAACAATTTTTTTAAATTATCAAAACTGGCTTAAAACAAAATTTGAATTTTTAGCCTTGACATTAATTTTATGTCATGTAGACAGATAGGCAAAAGCATTTAAACACATTGAAAATCAAAGTTAACCCAAAGGCAAAGAGGGTTCCCGAGTACCCAGATATTGAAATTTTTATAACTTTTACAGTTTTCAACCTATTTGAATAATTTTGGCCATTTTAAAGACTTATATATTTTTTGTTCGCTGCCGAGATTTACAGCTTTTGTCTATGGTTATTCAAGAAATCCTTGAAGTATGTAAATAATGCCTTAGAGTCTACACACGTAATCAAAAGTCTATCAACCAGTTTTAAATAAACAAGGTCCTTACATGATATGTTTGTTTCATAAAAAAAAATCATGGGGGTTGTGTATAAGGCACGACCGCTCGACGTAAACTACGTAGAACCAAATCTATACATATAAGAATGAATTTTTATCTGTCTGCCTTTATAGACTTGGAAACTACTGAACCGATCGGCATGAACATTTGTATGTAGAGGTTTTTGGGAATTGGGAAGGTTCTTATGATGGTTTTAGACCCCTTCCTCTTCTAGAAAAGGGGTATTCCATACAAATAAAGTATAAAATTCTGCTTTAATCTAGAAAATGGAATTTTTATTTGCAAATATAGAATACTTAACCTTTTAAATAAATTGCAAATGTAAAAAATATAGAATTAATCAATTTTAGGTGAAACGAGGTTCGTCGGTTCTGCTAGTCCTCACTTTGTTTTATACCGATCGGATGCAGTCATTTAAAGAAAACATTAAACCACAATTCAAAAGAATTAAGACCGAATTGCATGTAATTAAGCAGAATTCAGTTAATATTTCAATCAAAATTATTCGATTCTTTTTCGCGGTTGAACATTTCGCGGAATAACATTTGACGGTACAATAATAACAAAACGGAATAACGGAATAACATTTGAATGTACAATTTCGCGGAATATTGTTAATAATAGCCTTTGTTCATTCAGCATTCCCACAATTATTACTTGCGAGGTTTCTAAGCCAAGTTACCATTTTTTTTGCATCCGTTTAACACGAGATTAACACATTAAAACTTTTATAACAGCCAATTTTTTTTTCGATGAATTTCCTACAACGGGCCGGAAGTTTAACCCAGCCTCCTTCAGCATAGTCTTGCTTGGCAGCCACGCATCTTCCCGCACGGCTATGGAAGGCCTCCAAGAATATTTAGAAATACAGTAGTTTTCAAAAATACCGGGCAGATTCATCCATTTAACCTTCCGGGACTCGCTTGGTCCTGGATCGCTCAGACAGTTCCGCTTCTGTTGTGAATGAGAAGCGTGCTTTTTTCGAAGGTGTTGTACTTTTTACGAGTCCCGAAAGTTAAAGAAGACGTTACCCCTCTTTTCGCCTTATACCGGGAAGACGCCTCCATTTAAAGAAGGCATTATCAACCCATTTCGCCTTATACCGGGCAGATGCATCCATTTAAAGAGGCGTTACCCCTCCCTTCGCTTTATACCGGACAGATGCATCAATTTAAATAAGGCGTTACTCCTGCCTTCGCCTTATACCGAGCAGATGCATCCATTTAAAGAAGGCGTTACCCCTCCTTTTGCCTTATACCGGGCAGACGCGTTCTTTTGAAGAAGGCATTATCAACTCATTTTGCCTTATACCAAGCAGATGCATCCATTTAAAGAGGGCGTAAACCCTCCCTTCGCATTATACCGGGAAGACGTGTTCTTTGAAAGAAAACATTAGCAACTCCTTTCGCCCTCTACCAGGCAGTAGATATGGTGGGGTTTCAGGTTTGGAAACCCGCAACCCGAATCGAAACCGAACTCGATGGGTTCGGGTTTGAAAAATTAGTGCAATACCGTGTTCGGGTCGGGTATGGGTTTGTGAGACAAAAAAATCGAGTTCGGGTCGGGTACGGGTTTAAGAAATACACCCGATTCTGTTTTTACGGTTTACGGTTTCTGTTACACGGCCGTGTAAAAAAATCCCATACAAAATTTTTGCAAAGTTGTTCCATTTTGCATGATTCGTCGAGAAACCATAAAACTTTTTTCACACGGATTTCCGAATTTTGAACTGAAAACTTTTGTTACACGGAACGCATCCCCCGTGTAAAAAAAAGAATCGGTTTTAAAAGTTTACATACAATTTTCAGCAAAATTTGTTCTAGCCTAGATATCTGTAATCTGTGGTACATCCAACCCGTTTTATAAATTTCTGAAAAGCTTATAAATATTTTTGAGCCTGGACATGAAAGGTATATTCAAAATCTGTCGATTTAGAAATTTATCGTCCAAATCCGTTCACTGCGACAAACATTATTACCGTTCGAATTCTTTCAACACAGCACAACGCGATTGATTTATAATTTTTGACATGTAACCCGGTATAGTAAAGGGAGACGTATGTCCAACGTCAATATCGAATAGGTGAAGAGAAACGGGTCCGCGACGTTAGGCATAATGGACGTTTGGCATAATTCTGCCTTCTTTATATCATAGGCTGTTCTTTAAGTCATTTTATGCCTAACGTCCATTATGCCTAACGTACATTATGCCTGACGAGACAGGAGGTTTGCGCAGGCCCAATAAGCCGACTGGTCATTAATAGTAGATGAACTATTAACAAATCTAGAATTACTAGGATTCGAAGTAATAGGGTTTGCTGATGACATTGTCATAATAGTTAGAGGAAGGTATGATAGTATCCTTTCAAATAGAATGCAACAGGCTTTAAATTTTACAACTAATTGGTGCAAATCTGAAGGATTAAACATAAATCCATTGAAAACACACGTAATTCCATTTACAAGGAAGAGAAACTTCAAAATATCTGGTCTTCAAATGGACGGAACTTTGTTAGTACTTTCATCTGAAGTCAAATATTTGGGAATCATCTTGGACTGCAAACTTAAATGGAATTCTCATCTAAAGCAAGTCCTAGACAAAGCAACAACTGCTCTATGGATTAGTAGAAAGGTTTATGGTAATAAATGGGGCCTTAGACCTAATATGATCTTTTGGATATATACGGCGCGGCCATTATTAGACCCAGAATTATATGCTTCGTTGCTATGGTGACCAAAAACTAAAGAAAAGTGTGCGATGAAGAAGCTAGATAAACTACAAAGACTAGCAACTATATCCACAACTGGCGCGCTACGCAGTACACCTACAAACGCTGTAGATGCAATGCTCAACCTGCTCCCATTACATCAATACGTTCAGTTAGAGGCCGAGAAAGCAGCGCTACGACTTCAACGAACGACTTTTTTTACGATGATAATGCAAAAGGGCATTTACGGATTTTGAAAGAAATATCGATAACTCCATTAGTTACAGTCAATAATGACTGGATGGAAACAAAATTTAACTTTAATCCACTATTTAATGTGGAAGCCCCAGACCGCACTATATGGAGCGCAGGAGGACCACAAATTCGCTCAGGATCCATTAATTTCTATACCGATGGATGGATCAAAACAAAACGATCTTGTAGGTGTGACAGGCCCTGGTATAAATATATCCGTTTCAAATGGCCAACCGTTTTCCAGGCTGAGGTACAAGCAATTTTGGAATGCACTACCGTCTGTTTAACAAGAAACTAGCATGCTAAGCATGCTAATATATGTATTTTTTCAGACAGTCAAGCAGCATTAACTGCTCTGGCATCGTTCACGTGTACCTCAAAATTGGTATGGGAGTGCGTTAGTTTACTACAACAGTTGTCTAGTAGAAATACAGTTAATCTGTACTGGGTGCCTGGACACTGTGGAATAGATAGAAATAAGAATGCAGATGAGCTGGCCAGGTCAGGATCATCTCAACAATTTCTAGGACCATAGCCATTTTGTGGAGTCTCCTCAAGCTCTATCAAAATGGAACTCAGGAACTGGGAAAAAATGATGATAAATAGGAACTGGAATAATTCCACAATAGCCCGTCAAGCTAAATGATTTTTAACACCAAATGCGTTAAACACACAGAAGCTTCTCGCTTTGTCAAAAAAAAGATCTGTGTACTTATACAGGTTTAATAACAGGACATTTCTCGGCGAAATATCATTTAAAACTAATGAAGAATGTCGAAGATGATGTTTGCCGTTTTTGTTATGAGGACTGTGAGACCTCTGAGCATTTATTATGCAGTTGTGCTGCACAGAAGAATCAAGTTCTTTGATAAGGGTATCTTACAGCCATCTGAAATATGGTCTTTATCGCCATGTAAGGTGTTGCGGTTCATACGTCACATCTTTCCATGCTGGGATAATACCTAAAATCATGTGTTGAAAGTCACTTCTTATAGTACTTATCACCTTGAACAGGTAAATATTAAACGGTTGGTATATCACAATAGATCTAAAGAATGGTCGCAGTGATAATCACCCAACAGAAAAAAAAGCCGCCTTTAAAAACAACTATTACGAACGACATAGAAGATAATACGACTCGATACAATCGGCAACGACCTAGGCGACGAATAAAGGATCACGATTGGAAGCTTGGAACATGGAACTGCAAGTCGCTAGGCTTCGCAGGTTGCGACAGGATAATCTACGATGAATTACATCCCCGCAACTTCGATGTCGTAGCGCTGCAGGAAATCTGCTGGACAGGACAGAAAGTGTGGAAAAGCGGGCATCGAGCGGCTACCTTCTACAAAAGCTGTGGCACCACCAACGAGCTGGGAACCGGCTTCATAGTGCTGGGAAAGATGCGCCAACGCATGATTGGGTGGCAGCCAATCAACGCACGGATGTGCAAGCTGAGGATAAAAGGCCGTTTTTTCAACTATAGCATCATCAACGTGCACTGCCCACACGAAGGGAGATCCGACGACGAGAAAGAAGCGTTCTATGCGCAACTGGAGCAGACATACGATGGATGCCCACTGCGGGACGTCAAAATCGTCATCGGTGACATGAACGCTCAGGTAGGAAGGGAGGAAATGTATAGACCGGTCATCGGACCGGATAGTCTCCATACCGTATCGAACGACAACGGCCAACGATGCATAAACTTTGCAGCCTCCCGCGGAATGGTAGTCCGAAGCACTTTCTTCCCCCGCAAGAATATCCACAAGGCCACATGGAAATCACCTAATCAAGTAACGGAAAACCAAATCGACCACGTTCTAATCGACGGTAAATTCTTCTCCGACATCACGAACGTACGCACTTACCGCAGTGCGAATATTGAATCCGACCACTACCTCGTCGCAGTATGTCTGCGCTCAAAACTCTCGACGGTGATCAACACGCGTCGGAGTCGTCCGCCGCGGCTTAACATTGGGCGGTTACAAGACGGTAGACTAGCCCAAGACTACGCGCAGCAGCTGGAAGTGGCACTCCCAACGGAAGAGCAGCTAGGCGCAGCATCTCTTGAAGATGGCTGGAGGGATTTTCGATCCACCATTGGAAGCACCGCAACCGCTGCACTAGGCACGGTGGCTCCGGATCAGAGAAACGACTGGTATGACGGCGAATGTGAGCAGTTAGTTTAGGAGAAGAATGCAGCATGGGCGAGATTGCTGCAACACCGCACGAGGGCGAACGAGGCACGATACAAACGGGCGCGGAACAGACAAAACTCGATTTTCCGGAGAAAAAAGCGCCAGCAGGAAGATCGAGACCATGAAGAGACGGAGGAACTGTACCGCGCTAATAACGCACGAAAGTTCTATGAGAAGTTGAACCGTTCACGTAAGGGCCACGTGCCGCAGCCCGACATGTGTAAGGACATAAACGGGAACCTTCTTACAAACGAGCGTGAGGTGATCCAAAGGTGGCGGCAGCACTACGAAGAGCACCTAATTGGCGATATGACAGCCAACGGTGGCGGTATGGTAATGAACCTAGGAGCACGCGCGCAGGACATGCGACTTCCGGCTCCGAATCTCCAGGAAATCCAGGAGGAGATCGGCCGGCTGAAAAACAACAAAGCCCCTGGAGTTGACCAACTACCCTAGCAGCACATATATTCCATATAGGTTACTCCAACTTATATGTGACCAGATTTAGTCCCAATCAAGTTGTTGCAACCAGATTTGCTGGACATGTGCTGCTCGGGTACCAGGAGAGCTGTTTAAACACGGTGGTGAAGCACTGGCTAAAGCGCTGCACTGGGTGATTACCAAGGTTTGGGAGGATGAGGTTCTGCCGCAGGAGTGGATGGAAGGTGTGGTGTGTCCCATCTACAAAAAGGGCGATAAGCTGGATTGTAGCAACTACCGCGCAATCACATTGCTGAACGTCGCCTACAAGGTACTTTTCCAAATTTTATGCCGCCGACAAACACCAATTGCAAGAGAGTTCGTGGGGCAGTACCAGGCGGGATTTATGGGTGAACGCTCTACCACAGACCAGGTGTTCGCCATACGTCAGGTATTGCAGAAAAGCCGCGAATACAACGTGCCCACACATCATCTATTTATCGACTTCAAGGCCGCATATGATACAATCGATCGGGACCAGCTATGGCAGCTAATGCACGAAAACGGATTTCCGTATAAACTGATACGGTTGATCAAGGCGACGATGGATCGGGTGATGTTCGAGTTTCAGGGGCATTCTCGAGTCCCTTCGAAACGCGTAGAGGGTTACGGCAAGGTGATGGTCTTTCGTGTCTGCTATTCAACACGAGTGGTACGATTTTCACGAAGTTCGTCCAGTTATTTGGTTTCACCGACGACATTGATATCATGGCACGTAACTTTGAGAGGATGGAGGAAGCCTACATCAGACTGAAAAGCGAAGCTAAACGGATTGGACTAGTCATCAACACGTCGAAGACGAAGTACATGATAGGAAGAGGCTCAAGAGAGGTCAATGTGAGCCACCCACCACGAGTTTCTATCGGTGGTGAAATCTAGGTGGTTGAAGAATTCGTGTACTTGGGCTCACTCCGCCGATAACGATACCAGCAGAGAAATTCGGAGACGCATAGTGGCTGGAAATCGTACGTACTTTGGACTCCACAAGACGCTCCGATCGAATAGAGTTCGCCGCCGTACCAAACTGACTATCTACAAAACGTTTATAAGACCGGTAGTTCTCTACGAACACGAGACCTGGACGATGCTCGTGGAGGACCAACGCGCACTGGGAGTTTTCGAAAGGAAAGTGTTGCGTACAATCAGAGCCGTAGCGTGGACTCCAAGCGCCCTTGGCGAAACATTTATTGGGCGCCCCTTACTTTCTTGCATGTTCAAAACAAAGAGTGTGATAAGAGCAAATAGATATAAAATAAGCTTTTTTTTGCGTTTCGGACTGATTTTTCAAGTTATTAATTCCTTAAGTATTGTTAACCTGCATACTGCATATATTCCAATAGATAAAAAGTAAGTATTACTCAAAGTCCAGAACGATTCTAGAAATCCGTTTTCTAGAAATTTTACGATTTCACCGACACAAATGAGAATGACTAGATCCATTAGGGCGTGGAATCATGACAGTTTTGTTCGTGACTTCACCTAGCGGGCCAATAAAATCCAACTACCGGTTGGTAGCTGGGTCGCTTTCAGACCTAGCTGCATTTAGAAACACCTTACTCAGGAGTGAATTAAATGACCTTCGGAATCGCTATTAGACCTATTGATGAAGAAAACTCCAACTGTAGAGTGGCTTGGTCGGTGGTGTGAAAGAACTACTGACCTTACAATGAAATTCAACTTTGGAATGAATTGGTAGAAGGTATTAAATGAAAGTCGTATCAATAAAAAATCTGGGCCTATTCGGATCAAGATATATAAATTTTTGGAGTGGATCTGTTGGTACTTTGGAGGTATTGGTTTGTTTTTTTTTGGACCAATAAATTTCAACTTTGAAGTTGGTCCGTTGCCATCATTGCTGAAATACCTCGTATCTATCATGCTATTAGATGAGTTCCGTCATTTCAAATACTCATCTTCATTTCCTCGTTTAACGCTTAACCAGTTCATATGCCCCCCAGAAAAAAAATCAAATTCAAATTATCACTGCTCATCGAATTTTTAACGGCTTTGCTTTTTTTTACCATTGAACTCATACAAGTTTCTGTTCTAAAGGAATCGGAAATATCACTGAAATCTCCCAAATTAAGGGGGATATGTTCCATGAGCCGACGTTGTGATACCTGTATCAGTTATAGACGAAAAAAGGGCTTCCAGAAATTAATCAAACGGTTGATTACGGATGTAGTCTCCGATGAGAATTGTCTGATAAAAGCTTTAATTTCAATCACTTTGAACCAGTGAATCTGAGAATAGAATAAATCATTACCCATAGCGAAATTCTGGATTTCGGCGCCCCTTTAGGGCCTTGCGCCCTTGGCGGGGGCCAACCTGGCCAACCCCACGCTACGGCGCTGCGTACAATCTATGGTGGGGTGCAGATGGCGGACGGTACGTGGAGGAGGTGAATGAACCACGAGTTTCATCAGCTGTTGGGAGAACCATCCATCGTTTACACCGCGAAAATCGGAAGACTGCGGTGGGCCGGGCACGTAGCCAGAATGTCGGACAGTAATCCGCTGAAAATGGTTCTCGACAACGATCCGACGGGAACAAGAAGGCGAGGTGCACAGCGGGCAAGGTGGATCGATCAGGTGGAGGACGACTTGCGGACCCTCCGCAGACTGCGTGGTTGGCGAAGTGCAGCCATGGACCGAGCTGAATGGAGAAGTCTTTTATGTGCAGCACAGGCCACTCCGGCCTTAGTCTGAGGATAAATAAACATTATGCCTGACGTCCGTTATGCCTAGCGTCCATTATGCCTAACGTACTTATGCCTAACGTCTTTATGCCTAACGCACTTATGCCTAACGGGGTATACCCAAGAGAAACTACCAAACAAACATTGGGAACTGATAAAAAGCATAGTACATATTGAAAATATGCTGCTTCGGCTAAAAACTATTCAGCTTAAATTGCTTGTTGGGTATAATTCGGCGGCTGAACATAAAGTAGTTTTGCAAGTATCGATGAAAAAAGAGTTCCGGCTTTGAGTACCTAGATGTTTTCTTTAATTCAAAGTTAAAGTCCTATAAGAAACGCGGTGCTATCAATGTTGGTGGAGATATTGTTGACAAATTCTAAGGTTGGTATGGACCCACCCCACTGTGTTCAGTTCACATAAACCATCGATTCACGACCTGAATCATCTTGGGATAATGCTATTCCTTGTTTTGACGATTAAGATAAATTCTTAATGTTCCAATATATGTAAAAATAATTAAAGGGACATTTTGCCATTAAAAGCTAAATGACACATTGCCAATCTAATTGACTTGTTATTCAAGGTAATTATTTACAAGTGCTCAAATAACATAATTTCGTTGGAGCGGTGGTGGCACCAAGTCGAAACTCGTCCAAAGCGAAATGAAATAATTTGTCACTTATCATCCTTGCATACACTCACGATATGCAGCATACTGCGAGAGACGTTTTTTGCAAGCTGTTACGATAATGAACAGATTCGGTTCGGATTTTTCATGGTAAATTCCTTTAAGTAGAGGTCCAACTAACTATCCTTTTCTCGCTCAGCATTCGCAAGGACGTGGTAAGAACAGATCTCAATTGTTGGAGAGTGAATTGCTTCCGTGCCCGTGTAAGAAAATTCTTAAAAATCCTTAATCAATATCTGTGGTAACGGATGGAATAATACAATATTCTAGGCTTGTACCACCTAAGAATTTGTGCGAATTGCTTAATATTAATGTTAACAACTGGTGTTCAGTGGAATTATTTAAGAAAAAATGGGATCAATGATTGACTGGACGCTAGCATGTATTATTTCTGAAATATTTCTGCGTCCAATAACTATTTGAAAACCCCTGTGCCTCGGTCGGTACCTCACTCGATTCGAAGAAGGCGAGTCCTCGGAAAAAAAGAAGAATTTTCCTGCAAACGCACCGAAAAGGAACGCACGTGCACACAGGTGAAACATCGCATTAAGCCGGCTGAAATTATGGGTAATTTGAATAATATTAGCGTGATCCGGTTTGTTTGGCCTGGTTGCCCAACTTTTCGATCCAGTTCGCCCGCACGTCAGGGTGACACGGCTTTTGGTGGAGCACACGACTCTTGGCGGTCGGTGGGCGGTGGCACATGCATTACAATGTCTTCCCTTCTCTTGCTCGGAGATGATTCGCTACTGCTGTTGGAAGACAGTACCAACTTCGGCGGTCGTTAGTGGAATTTTATTCATGAGATAGAGATTGCCAAATGATAAACTTCAGAAAAAAAGTAAGAAAAACGATTTCCGCTCTTAGTTTGGCATATGAAACGATAACTACTCGGAGAGTTCGGTTACAAGAATAAACGTTTTCAGCGGATAACGGTGATACGATTATTAACATTTATTACTCTAAGGTAAATCGTTTAAAAAATGTCTTTACAGTTCTAAACAGATTCAAAAATAGAATAACTGAAAGCGCATATCCGTTAAAATGCAATTGAAGTGGAGTCTATATATGGAATCCTCAACAATATTCATGTTTTACAGCCTTCAAGACCGTTATAAAACCCGAAATGTTACTCGGGATGAACCAATTTTGTCGTCAGAGCTTGTATCATAACTACGATTTGAATGACATTATTTTTTGTCGTTATAATGCTGATAATACATAAATTTTTAACTTAATTTTCAAACATGATGTATGTTAACTAATTGAATCCGAAACCTCTATTCAATATTTTCAAACAAACAGTCTAGTAATAATGACATTCTGGAAATATTGACACAGAACTTCAAACAAAACGAATCCAAATTGAACCAGCAAACAAAATTCGCATGCTGTTGTGAAATAATCAATAATCAAACTTTCATGGCATCGATAAAGAATTCTGATTAGCATAAATCTATTAGCGTGGCAAACAAAATACAGACTCATGCCACAGAATGCGCTCAGCTGGAATGATGAAATTAATTCGAAAGCACTTACTCAGACGCCGGAGAAACTTTCACTATCACACCAAACTGCACACTGGCGCATGCACACATACACACGCATACACACCAAATGAATCCAAACAAGTTCAAGAATAAAGCATCACCTATTTATCCATTCGGAAAGTTTCTTCCATAGAACTTCAGCCGAGATGGGGTCATGCAAGTGTTTCAAATCAGAAATCTTTCGAGCTGAAAAATTGCGGGAAGAACTTTTGTCCGGAGTTGTTCGTTACGGGAGCTGTGAATAGGTCTTACCACTCACACAGCTGGGAAATCTCCATACGGGGTAAAGTTTTCGCTTGTAACTGGCTTCTTTATGCAAACAGTTGGGGGGTGTTGAAGATTCACTTTTGTATATGTGATGTAGTATATGCTGCATCTACCCAAGCATTAACAAATAGTCCGGAGTTATGCTGCCAACGATCATGGTTTCAGTCGGGTAATTAGAACCCATTACGTCCCCCGAAGCAAAACGCCTTTTCGACGTGGTTAAGATGAATGTTACGAAATTAGCCCTGAAGTTATGTAAATGAGGTGAAAAGTATTGTACATATCAAAACAGTTAACGGGAAAGTAGGAAAATCTGAGATTACGTTGGGATGAAACATGGTAATAATACGTTATGACTAGGCAGAAAGCTCTCGCTACACTGAGCTCCACGACACACACCTTCACGCACTTCATACCAGATAGAAAAAGCGGTCGCATGGTGCGTTGTTCCCTGCCATCTAAGTCATGCAGCGTCCATGAGTTTTTCGACAACAGAACTTCACCACTTTTTTGTAAATGAACCGTTTGTTTGAGAAACTGCACATGTAACATTTTTGGCCAAAATGAGATTTTAATATATTGTGAATCCTAGTCCAAAAATATATATTCTGGCAAAAAATACAAAAAAAATGTTCAGGAATGTATGACAATGTTTTCGCTTGTTTGAGAAACTACATATATACACGCACTTCGAAGAGCAATTATGGAGTACTGCTTACAGTTTTCGCACTGGAAGTACCCCAGGGTGTTTAGTTTTGCAAAAAAATAATTGATCTGTATCGAAGAAACAGAAAGATTCGGTGCTAATTTATTTTAAAACAGTTTTTTGTTGTTTTATCGATATTGTGTAAAATGGATATATGCAGTTTCTCAAACAAATGATTCAAATGTTGACAGCATTATAAAATTTGTTCTGTTCCTTGTCTAACCTATATTACCAACCGCATACATCCAATATCAAATGCCTTAAAGACTTATTAGTTATCTTATGATTATTTTGAAGAGTCTGATAAACCAATTTTGAAAACTATTGTAATGTCAAATCTTTTAGTCCTCAATTTATCTTCCGGACAACCTCAATCAATATGTGTGTCAGTACAGTTGCCAATATTCCGGATATTAGCCACTAGGAGTGGAGATTAATTACATATTAGAGTTACCGGAGGTAATATTGGCATAGGATAAAATGTTAGCTCATCACGAACATAAATCAATCATTTAGCGATAACACATCGTTTTGTAGGGAAAAATTTCCCTAGCGGCACAGTTCAATCAAATTGGGTTACAACAACTTGATTGTGACCGAATTCGATTTGATTTGAAACATGTGTGCTACTCGGATTATCACCGCTGCTTTATAAAAGTGTAACCATGTTTGATCGACTTAACACTGTAGGGGAAACTGGACACACATGATCCCCGGGGACACATGATCCCCCCCTGTTTTCTCGAAAACTAATCACATTTTTATACCAGTGATATGTGCAAACGGATCCGTTAGATAGATTATTGAATCTGAGTTACATTTGATATTAGTTACTTTATGTATATGGGTTTTAGAGAGGTTTTATTATTTGAGCATTCTCAATCCTTTTTTTCTTCAGAAGAGAAAAGTTTAATAACTTTGAATATGTCCAACCCAAACGTACCAAATTTTTACTGGACAAAGTTTTATTGTTGTAGAATTGAATAAATTCATTCAATTAACTATTGCTTATTTTCCATTGAATACTAAAAACAAAACAAGATAAATACTCAACACGGACACACTTGATCCCCCACAGTTTGGACACACTTGATCCCGAAATTGCATATATTAAGGCGTTTGTTGTATACCGTTGCATATTATTGTATTGTATGTAACTAATTGATCTGTTCAAATTCTTTTCTAGTTAAAAAGTATAAATAAATTTAATTTCTCTTTAATTTTGTCAATCAGACGATACAAGCGCAATTTGAATTTATGAATAGCCTTATTTCATTAACCAGAACAAAATGTAATTAAACATACTTATTTCTGATAAGTTTTATTAATTGCACTTTAACATTATTTTCTATAAAAAAGTGTATAAATTAGGCTTTGAAAATACTCAACAAATCACAGGGATTAAAATCAGTATTGTACGATCTGGTACCAAATTCTTTCCGTTTGAACTAGGAGAAGTTTGCTTACAATCACCATTTATTTGTAAATCTTCTTAAAGAATGTTTCAATAATAGGCACATTCAACAACTTTTAGTCAGTTGTTTAAGAGAAATCGCATTTGTGTAATAATAACACACACTACAAAAATGATGATGTGTGACAGTTCCATATTGATGTATGAAGTCACCATCCTGGTATGATCACGGTTGTGGTATTGGTAGTAAATAGTCTGGCGATCTCGATGTATCACAAGTTTTTTATTGATCTCAAAACAGGTACTCAGGGATATTTACCATGGGCCATGGCATTCGCAGTGTGGCCAATTTTCAGACATTTAATAAAAAAAATAGATTCTAAAATTACAAAGATATATTTATGTATCGATCAACCATTTCTGGAATCATAATTGTATCAATCACAAAACGAGATCCTCTTGGGCACATCATGGTTGTCGTGATATGACCATTGTCCTTTAATGGAGTGAATGGTTTGCAGATGAATCATCATCAATATGCCAATTTTGTTGCTATAGCAGACATTCTATCTGTCACTATTACTCTATTCGAGAACCAAAATACTTGCCTTACTTAAAACCAACATTATTTAATTTTCGCACGACTGCTATTACGACAGACTATGAAGAATTGCTAGGATTTGAGGCTAGACCAATTCGTCCTTTCATTAGACTTGGAAGAACCTAAACATATTCAGCTCATAACGGGATCAATTTCCCCCTATATGGGGATCAAGTCTCCCGCAAGTTTTGAAAATGCCAAATTTTCTATCTTTCAGCAAAATCGATTTTTTGATAACTTTCATGAACAAATAATTGCTTCCAATGACGTTTTTGAATAGCTTATTAAATTCTTTATCAAGTCCATCAAGAATCGTGCAAATCTGTGCATGTTACATCGAGAAATATGCCAAACAAAAAGTGGGGATCATGTGTGTCCAGTTTCCCCTAAGTACCAACCCCTGCAAAAAGCGTGGAACGGCAACTTTGCCCCGATATATCTCAGATGTTTTTAGTCCAATTGTCATGATTCTTTCCAGTTAAAATCTGTAGGATATCAGGATTCCGTTAGCGACTAAAGATTGTGAATCCGTACTAGGGTGGCTCAAATTAGTATGGGAAAAACTTTTCTCAATTTTTTTGATGGGCCGCCCTCTTATTCAGTCCTATTTGATGCCCTGATGCTCTGGACAAAATTTCAGCCAAATCTGTCAACGTTTGGGCGGTGCTAAACTCGTTAGAAGTTTATATGGAAAAATGCATGCAGAAACATCCAAAAACAGTGATTTGCAGTTGGACAACACAATTTACGATCAAGAACCATAATACTCATTCAGTTCTTGTAGAATTAAATACAGAATGTTATGCTGAAAACCGCGAGAAGATTAGAGTTCGCCCGGCTAAGTTATTAGCATTTCTGTGAAGTAGGGTTTGAGCGAATTTCGTTTCTTTTACCTTTGAAAAGAAATAAACTCACCCCTACAACACTGCAGTAAAATGCTAATATCTTTGCGTAAAAAACTCTAATCTTCTCGCGGTTTTCAGCATAACATTCTGTATTTAATTCTACAAGAACTGAATGAGTATCATGGTTCTTGATCGTAAATTGTGTTGTCCAACTGCAAATCACTGTTTTTGGATGTTTCTGCATACATTTTTCCATATAAACTTCTAACGAGTTTAGCACCGCCCAAACGTTGACCGATTTGGCTGAAATTTTGTCCAGAGCATCAGGGCATCAAATAGAACCGAATAAAAGGGCGGCCCATCAAAAAATTTGAAAAAGTGTTTTTTGAGCCACCCTAATCCGTACATTGGCCGCCGAATATTTCGTTCCACGTTTTTTGCAACACTTACAAGTAGCAAAATGTTGCTTGCAAGTCGTACCGCACTGCTTGTATGAAATCCGTTCGAATTGAAATTGAAAAGTTAGTATTATCTGTGTTTCTAAAAATCCAATTTGTGAAGAATGAGCAAGAAAAATAAATATTTTTTTTATACCGAGAAAATGGGATTAGAATTTGGATGATAGGTGCAATTGATAAGATTATGGTTACTGGGGGAAACGAAGTTGGATCGCGGTGCATGTGCGCTGGCCAGGCTGAAAACTGCAGTCTGAACTGGTGAAGTATTGACGATATATCAAATTTTAAAATTTAGGAATTTAAAACTCAGGTTTTTTTAGGGATTTATATTGATTTATTTAGTCTGAGGGATAATTGATAAACAAGAGTTATTATTTGAAAATCTTTCAATCTGAAAGCTGTTCGTTGGGGTACAAACAAGTATGAAGCGGCAGAATGTGAATGGAAGGCATAGATACCATCTATTGAATAGCACACAATCGATGCGTGGATCGAGGCGTGAATCTTCTTGCCTAACGTCTTGGTTATGAGCGCGGAGAAGAATTTAGTAACTAAGGAACTTAGAGATTTAAGAATTTAGGAATTCAGGAATCGAGAAACTTGGGAATTCACGATTTAAAAAATTTAACATATCAAACATTAATAATACTCTTCATTTAAAACCAAAGTTTTTGAAACCTTGGGAGTTTCTGTTGAAACAAATATGGGATAATTCTCTTTTATTGCTGCCTACTTGCATTTCCAGGGCAATGGGCAGCAAAGGAATTTGTTGAGAGCTGATCTTCAAATTCTAACTCAAAACAAATCCAGATTTTTAATAATTGATGACTTCAGTGTCAAACACCGATTATGGAATAATGCTCAAAGCAATTCCAATGGTAAAATTTTATTTGAAGATTGTTCTGCGGGATATTATACTATTCAGTATCCCAATGCAACTTTTTTCTTCCAGTCGAAATCCTTCGACAATTGATTTAGTTTTAACGGATTCAAATTAGCTATGTGGCTAATTTGTAGCTCATGCTGACTATGACTCCGACCACCTTCCTGTAACATTTGGTATCTTACAAAAAGCCATTTATACGCCAATCAGCTTGGGGCCCTCCTTAGCCGTGCGGTAAGACGCGCAGTTTCATAGCAAGACCATGCTGAGGCTGGCTGGGTTTGATTCCCGGTGCTGGTATAGGCCATTTTTGGATTGGGAATTGTCTCGATTTCCCTGGGTATAAAAAGTATCATCGTGTTAGCCTCACGAATGCAAAAATGTTGCCTAGGTTTAGAAACCTCGCAGTTAATAACTGTGGAAGTGCTAAATGAACAAGGCGGCTCTGTCCCAGTGTGGGGATGTAATGCCAATAAGAAGAAGAAGAAGAAGAAGATAAAACGTATGTCGATAGGAATTTTGATGTTGAAATTCCTCTCGATGCCAAAAGTGATATTGATAATGCTCTCGTATATTTGACAAATTTAATTGTCGAAGCCCGAGGCATTGCAATTCCTAATGTGAAATTAAATTCAACTCCCTTATTATCGACGACGATCTTCAGCCACTGATCCGTCTTAATAATGTGAGGCGAAGGCAATACCGAAGAACTCGCGTTATTTGACGAGATTTGTCATTTGGCAAGGTTTTCAAAAATAAATTAAAAACATTTCACTATTCTGAGAAATACCAACTTTGAGAATACACACTTAAAATAAATCGCCGAATTCGGTAAAATGTTACCGAAATCTCAACAGCAGAACTGTTCGGTAAATAATTTTACTGATTTTCGGTGATTTTGACAGTTGAACAATGGAAAAAATTACAGAAAATCTGTAAAATAATTACCGAACAGTTCTGCTGTTGAGATTTCGGTAAAATTTACCGAATACGGTGAATTGAGTTAAGTGTGTAATATCTCTAAGTGGAATCCCAATTCGAAACTCTTTTGGAAATTAACGAAAATTCTTTTTAAAAAAAAAGAGAGAAAAAAAATTATTAACAAATGACGAAAAGGCTCAAAAACTTGCTCAGCAGTTTGAGAGTGCCCATAATTTTGGTCTAGGTCTCACTAGTCCTATTGAGGATCAGGTCACGCGGAGGTTTGAAGACATTCTCAATCAAGAGAATGTTTTTGACCCTTCGTTGGGAACTAATTTGGATGAAGTGAGATCTATTACTAGAAAATTTAAAAATATGAAAGCCCCGGGTGATGAAGATGTTTTCTACCTACCTATCTAAATATAGCTACTTCGATTCTCAACCGATTTTGACGATTTACTTACCATTACAAGGTTCCTTGGTAGGTTTGTAAGATTCCGCGGCATTCTGGGAACCTGGTTCCCTCGGGGAAGTGGCCTCTTTTTGACGTGATCAGATACCCATATTGCGGGGTCTAAAAAGAACCTAACCGCTAACGGAGCCTGTGAAGCACCAGGGCACTCTTCACAGTATTGAGCCCTTATTGTGCTAACCGGAGCTATGGCGTAGTTGACTTTTTGCTTCTCCGGAATAATCGGCTAATTCAATCTCAACTTGAGGCTAAATAAGGGTAGGATTATGAGTATGTTTTTATTTAGTTTTTCATCTAATTGTCACCTATATGGATTCGCTTTATGCGTTTTTCACAGTGTACTCTGTGTTTCGTCTTTGACGTTCTTGATACGATACCGACTTGGTTTCATCGTTGCTGTTTACATAAATGTTGAAGTTGTGGAGTGTATTATCGTAATTCGCAATGGCTACAGTTAGGATAGCTCAAATCAATCTTCAGCACAAAAGAACAACAACGATTAATCTTTGTAGACCTATGCAAAATGGCAAATCCCAAGTTGCTTTGGTGCAGGAACCCTATTTTCGCAAGGGTAGCTTTTACCTAGGTAACCTAGTGAACCCGGTTTTTGCTGCTTTCAGTAATGAAATGGCAAACTCTCGATCAATGCCGCGTGCATGTGTACTTGTTAACAACGCTATCGTTGCTACACTTATCGCTGAACTAACAACCAGAGATGTATGTGCTGTCACAATTGATGCAACTGGCGAATCCCCCGTCAGGAAATACGTCTATTGTTCGGTTTATTTACCACATGATGAACCATCCCCTACGGATGCTTTCAAACAAGTTGTCAGTTATTGCACGTCGAAAGGCCTTTCGCTAATTGTCGGCAGTGATGCTAATGCTCATCACATCATCTGGGGTAGCTCGGATATCAATCTCCGAGGCTCCAGCTTGATGGAATACTTAAGTAGTACCGAACTTGCTTCACTTAACATAGGCAATAGCCCAACCTTTATGATATCTAATAGAGCAGAAGTATTAGACATAACTCTCTGCTCCAATAGAAACAGTCACGAGTTGATGAATTGGCATGTGTCAGATGAGGAATCCATATCTGACCATCGCTACATCTATTTTGATCAGTTGAATGTTTCTTCGCAGACCTTGCGTTTTAGAAATCCCCGTTCAACCAACTGGGATCTCTATACAGAGTTGCTCTCGACAAAATTTCATGGATATCTACCATCCATTGAAACTCCTACCGACTTGGATGATGCCGTTGATACTACAACGTTGCATATCGTGGAAGTTTTGAAGAAGCTTGCCCCTTGCGTTCTGTGAAAACCTCAAGAGGAACCCCGTGGTGGAATTCCGATTTGGCTAAGCTCAGGAAGCAGTGTAGAAGGAGTTGGAACAGACGCCATTCAGCAGGGACGGATTCTTTCAAGTTGGCTCGCAAAGCTTACAAGAAGGCTCTACGATCTGCTGAACGATTCGGCTGGAAAAACCTTTGTGCAAATGTTTCCAATTTTAGTGAAGCCACTCGATTGAATAAAATTCTTGTGATATCCAAGGATTTCCAAGTTGGCGAAATTCGCAAGCCAAATGGCGACTACACTTCGTCTGACGAAGAAACGTTAGAGCACTTATTTGATACACACTTCCCTGGATGTGTAGATATAGCATCTTCGGATGTTCCTGATGTCTTTGCATGTAGTTATGGGCCTTGGGCTCAGGCTCGTAGAATCATAACTACTGAATCGATTCAATGGTTCTTAATAGTTTTGCTCCTTACAAATCTCCAGGGGAAGATGGGATCTATCCCGTTCTTCTTCAGAAGGGTTTTGAGCATACCAAACATGTTTTGAAAAAACTTTTAGTATGCAGTTTTGCTACTGGGTATATTCCCATATCCTGGCGGGATGTCACTGTAAAGTTTATCCCAAAAGGAGGACGTGCTTCGTATGAAGAAGCAAAGAGTTTTAGACCCATCAGTCTGATCTCATTTCTTCTGAAATGCTTAGAACGCATTATCGATCATCACATTCGTGATGACTGTTTGGCAAACATGCCTCTTCATGTTAATCAACATGCTTACCAATCTCTCTACTCGACATTACGTTAAGCAGCGATTAGGAAATTAAGTGTCTGTGGCTGCCCCCAAGGGGGAGTATTATCTCTACTTTTATGGAATCTCGTTGCATATATGCTATTGAGATTACTCAATAATGGCGGTTTTCCTACCTATGGATTTGCCGACGACCATCTAACATTGATAGTAGGTATGTGCATTGCTTCTTTATTCGACCTGATGCAAAACGCTTTTCAGGTAGTTGAAAGTTGGTGTCGCCAATATGGCCTTTCATGTATTGTTCTTTTCACGGTACAACGTAACCGTAATGGTATCGCCCATTAAATTTCATTGACTCTGAAATCAATGAAACTGATCTGGTAAAGTACGTGGGACTAATTCTTGATTCATGGCTCTCCTGGACTCCTAACATTGAGTTCAGAGTCAAAAAGGCTTGTATGGCTTTCGGCCAATGCCGACGAACTTTTGGTAAAACTTGGGGTCTTAAACCCAAATATATCAAATGAATTTACACAACAGTTGTACGACCAATTTTGGCTTATGGATGTCTTGTGTGGTGGCAGAAGGGTGAAGTGAGGACAATTTAGTCTAAATTAGGCCATCTTCAAAGGATGTGCCTAATGGCAATGACTGGTGCGTTCTCTTCGACTCCCACGGCTGCTCTCGAGGTTCTTCTCGACGTTGTCCCACTACACATACATCCCAAACAAGAAGCACGTTCTTGTACTTACCGATAATGTGTTCTCGGTTTCATGGAAGAGAATACTGTAAACCGCAGTTCTACACACACTTCGTTGTTACAATTCATTGTTGTTCGGGACAGAACTGTCCTTGCTCCAAGTGATCTCACACTCGCTAGTAGTTTTCCTTACAGGACATTTTCTACACAATTCCCCTCGTGGGATGAATGGACATCTAGCTATTTGGAAAGAAGTATGTCGGACAGCATTGTTTGTTACACTGACGGCTCGCTCTTAGGAGGTAGAGCGGGTGCAGGTGTCTACTCGCGTGAGCTAAGATTGGAACAGTCCCACTCACTGGGTAGACACTGCACTGTCTTCCAAGCGGAAATATTTGCCATTATGTGTGGAGTGCAATCCGCACTGCAGAAACACATAATGGGCAAAGTAATATACTTCTGTTCAGATAGTCAAGCAGCTATCAGAGCCCTCGCTTCGGCCAACTCAAGGTCGAAGTTAGTAATCGCATGTCGAACTCAAATAGAGGAACTGAATTCAGTTAATACATTGCACCTTATATGGGTACCTGGCCATTCTTCCATAGCTGGAAACGAATTGACTGATGAGTTAACTCGCACTGGAGCATCACAAGAGTTTTTTGGTCCTGAGCCAGCTATTCCAATATCTAAGTGTTGGGTGAAGCGTTTGATTAGCTCTTGGGCTTCCACTCAGCACAAACGGTATTGGAGTAGTTTGGATTCATGTCGACAAACAAAATTATATTCGAGAGCCATCTCCGGTAGTAGCTAACTATTTAGCTAATCTGTCTAAACTGAATTGCAGTGTCTTAGTCAAGGCCTTGACAGGTCACTGCCGACTCAACTATCATATGGCAAATATTCAACGTGTTGAATCCTTTGTCTGTGATGGTTGTGAATCCGATTATGGAACTTCTTATCATCTGATATGTAACTGCCCAGTTTATGCGCAACTGCGTTTCCAAATATTTGGTAAACACTTACTAAGTGAAATTGACTACAGAAACCTGAACCTTCAAAGTATTCTGTTGTTCATAACTCGTTGTGGTAAGGAGCTATGAGCTTTTGTACGTGTTGTATACGTTGTATGCCCTCTTCAAGGGTACCTTTCCCAAACTTCCCATTTTTCTCCCATCCATATTCCTTTCCTTTTTGTTCACTTCCTTTTCCGTCAGGTGCGTGATGAGAAAGGCTGTGAAGGCGATGGCACAAATCTCCCGAATTGAGGTGAACGTGCCCCTGGAGCCGACGTTCTGATACCATTACAAGGTTCCTTGGTAGGTTTGTAAGATTCCGCGGCATTCTGGGAACCTGGTTCCCTCGGGGAAGTGGCCTCTTTTTGACGTGATCAGAAACCCATATTGCGACATGTCAAACTTCATCATTTTACGTGACATGCTCAATAGAGTCTATTTCGAGGTACCTGAGAGGTAAAGTCATGTTTCGTGGCATTCCGGGAACCTGGTTCCTCCGGGAAAGTGGCTACATTTTTATATGATTTGAAAGCCATCTTGCGACCTCTCCAACTTCATGATTTTGGCTACTATACACATGTGGAAGTGTTGGCTTGAGAAATGGATTGCGAGTGATTTGACTATGCGTCCAATTTGGGAATCTCGAGCTCGTTCAGTAGCCGCTAGGTTGCGAAGGTCGACGGAGGTCCTTCGTAGCTTAGTTGGTTAAACCACCAGTCTAGCGTACTGTAGGGTCATGGGTTCGAGTCCCATCGAAGGGAAAGTGGTTACCTCCAATACATTTTCCAAATCAATATCTTCCACATAACGTACATATTCACATATGAGTTTTCACAATATTGTAAATTCATGATTTTGTTGAAAGAGCATATAAAGTCTATTTGGAGGTACCTTAATTGTGTTTACATTCCTAGGCATGTCGGGAACCTGATTTCTCCGAGGAAATGACCACTTTCTGATGTGATCTGAAACCCATCTCGCAACGTGTCAAATCTGTGTGAAAACCGCGTAAATTTATATGTTTTTGACTGTGATTCATCGGAAACGAGAAAAGGAGATAGGAAATGAGAAAAAGGGGATCAAGTCACCCCAGTTTTCCCTATTGCCATGAGGCACCAAAATCCGGATTCTATTTCCATAAAAATACTCATAATAATGTTTGATTTTATTTTGTGAATATGCAATTACGGTAATTCATCATAATTGATATCATAATTAGATCAAACATTGACTCTTTAGGTAAATTGAATGTGGAAAAGAATACATATTAGATATACAGTAGGGTGGTTCAAAAAATCGATTCTGCTCCACAGTGCTCATCTGATTCTTTACCATGTTCTGAGTGTCCTCTGAAAATTTGAACTCATTTGGATTAAAACTGATTTAGCACAAGCCGTTTCAAGTTTGCATGCAAATTAGTACGGGGAAATTTATTTTTTCATTATACTGTTAATGACGCTTCCCCACCAAGCGCATGTTAAAAGAAAACCTACATAGCTAAAAGGTATACTCAACAGCTTTCACTCAGTGAAAACCGCATCTCAATTAATCGTTCCAATAATTAGTAATCAAATTTAATCTATACCGTGGTTTTCTGGATCTAATTGCATAACTCATCAACAGGCAACATTGCTGCTCGTGGCGCGAAAGATAGCACACACAAATTCAGGCTACTATGTTGCACTGCACATTTCAGTGATGCCCTCAAAGAAGTTTCACGATCATGACTAAAGATTCGCAACCTGTCTTAAAATCGATTACCGTGGGGCATCGAAATCCGTACACTTAAGCACCTTAGTATATGAAAAAGTCATTAGAAAATAGGAATCGAATGTAAATAAAACGTTTGTTATTGACACAGACGCATGAAGGCTTCTATTTTTGAAGTGTTTCACGTTTACTCATTAAAAACTACGAAAAACATAATAAAATAATGATTTAAATCAACTACTCTTGACTCGAAATCCGTCCACCGTGGACGGATTTCGAATCAAAGGATCAAAATCCGTACAGCTATTTCTTAACTAAATATTTGAATTGTAACAGTCTGATTGACTAAACTACCATTGTAAATAGTTCGATACGCACCTTGAGAAGCGATCCCTTCGATTTTTATTCCGCTTATCTTATGTAATGATTTGCAATTAGCAATTAAAACACAGTTATTGTTGGTGAAATTATGCTTTATCCGAAAACAAAATGGCGGCACAAACTCCGCGTTTAGTGGGTGGAGATTTGTTTTTGATTTTTGTTGTTTCAATTTCAAAGCCTTCTTTCCCATTCTATGCCTTAAAAGCTTACTGTCAAGTATCTGAACACGATAAGATTAATTATTCCTACATTAATTACCTTTAACCTCTTTTAATTTATTGATATCTCATGATGTGGACGGATTTTGGTGCTGTACGGATTTCGGTACCGCACGGTACTAATTATTGGGACGATTAATCAACATGCGGTTTTCGTTGGGTGAAAGCTGTTGAGTATCCCTTTTAGCTATGTAGGTTTTCTTTTAATCTGCGCTTAATGGGGAAACGTCATTAACAGTATAATGAAAAAATAAATTTCCCCATACTAATTTGCATGCAAACTTGAAACGGCTTGTGCTAAATCATTTTTAATCCAAATGAGCTCAAAATTTCAGAGGACACTCAGAACATGGTAAAGAATCAGATGAGCACTGTGGAGCAAAATCGATTTTTTGAACCACCCTAATATACAGTGAGAGAGTTCACTGTATATCTAATATGTATATAATATGTAACTAAGTTCTGTAACTCGATATTTTGGCTTACTCGATGAAATTAGAAGAAAGAAGGTGGAAGTGAGAAGTGAGAAATGCTGTGAAGTGAAAAGTGAGAAGCTCGATGTGGGAAATGAGTTTTGAGAAGTGTTAGTTAGTGTTAGTTAGTTAGTTAGTTAGAAGTGAGAAGTTCGAAGTGCGAAGTAGAAGTGAGAAGTCAGAAGTTATAAGTGAGAAGGAAAAATTGAAAAGTGAAAAATTAGATGTGATAAGTGTGAAATGAGAAGTAAGAAGTGAGATATAAGAAGTTATAAGTGAGAAGGGAGAGTTGAAAAGTGGAAAATGAGAAGAGAGAAGTGAGTTGACGAAGTGAGAAATGAATAGTGAGAAGTGATAGTTATGAAGTGACAAAAGAGTAGTAGGCAGAGTCAGGTGAGAAGCGACATATGCGAAGAGAGAAGTAAGAATAAGTAGTGAGAGGTGAGAAATTAGACGTGAGAAGGGAGTTGTGAGTAGAAGAGATCACTCACTTCTCGCCACTGACATCTCACTTCTCATTTCTCACTTTCCACTACTTACATGTTACTGCACAGATTTCACTACTCAATACTCACTTCCGTTTTTCAGTACTCGTTTCTCACTATTCTGTATTTATTTCGAACATCTCATTTCCTTTTTAGTAGATTGATTTTTTAAATTAATAATTTGAATTGTTCCTAATAAGGCCGTTTCAAATATTTAATTTAAATTATGTCCTACTGGTATCCGTCAGGTGAACGGGAGGGGGGGGGATAATCTATATAATAAAAATGAAAAGGGCTTGGTGCATATCCGCATAACTCGAAAACGGCTGGATGGATTTCCTTATTCCTTCAGCAGATATGTTCGTTATCGTTTCCGATGGGCTTATATAATATTTACCCATCCAAAAATGTCTAGTAAGGTTGAGAGAATTTCGAAAAACTAAAATTAGGATTCATATGGAAATTTCGAAAGGGCAGTTCACAACGAGTATTTTCGCCTACTATGCTGGACAACGTCTGCTGGGTCAACTAGTAAAAAATAAATATTAAAATCAAAAAAATAAAAAATAAACTCCTCGGATTTGTTAAAGAATGTTTTGAAAATTTTCAAAATTACCCGATTTTTTTGTTGCTCCCTCAAAATATTATTTCCTGGCAAAAAAATCCGAGGGAGGGAGACATAATTGTTTTTAAATTTTGGTATCGGCCTAATAAAGTTTGTAAAATGTTTCAATTTTTTGAAGTACTGATAAACATCATATTTTAAAATATTCGGGGAGAATTGATTTCTCTCCATGAAATTGATTTGATAAAATAGAAAATTTACTCTCTGATATTTTGAATATCTTTCGTATTCGAACAAATGTTGTTGTGTAATTGGAAAGTGCATGCATTCTTAGAGTTTAGGGAGATTTAATCCCCTGATATCTACTCAATAAACATTTTGCTAGCCATTTGTCAAATCTACAAAACCTAGACACTTGAGAAAAAGTTTATATTTATTTGAATTTTTTTTTTTCAATTTTTTGTATGGTTGTCTAATGTGGAATCAAGTTTCCCCATATTAAGTTAACAATTTTAAATCTAAATATCATAAAACTGTGAAGGATGGTGACATTGTTATTACTTCATTGTTACTTCTTCTTCTATATAATAAAAATTAAATGGTCTTCATGTATATATAAATAAAATTAAATATCCGCATAACTCGAAAACGTCTAGATGGATTTTCTTCATTCCTTCAGCAAAAACGTTCGTTATAGTTTCCTATATGTTTATATAACATGCGTATTATTACGAGTGAAAGATTAAACATTGGATTTGTATGGAAATTCCTCATGAAAAGCATTTTCGCCTAATATGCAGGATGTCTGGTTTTGAAAAAATCTAGGAATTTATTCGGAAATTCAAATAGATATTTCTCCGGTAATTTAATTGGAAATTTCATCGTAAATTCCTGTAAGAATTCCTTCGGAAATACCGTCAGCAATTCCTTTGCAAAATCTATCCGAAAATCTTTCACGCTTTGGAAATTTCTTCGATAACTCATTCTGAATTTTCTCCAGGAATTTCTTCGAAAATTTCTTCTGAAAATCCTTTAAAAATTCTTTCCACTTCAGGAATTCCCTCCAGAGATAATTTAGAGTATTACGCTTTTATTTTTTGTCATTCCTCCAGGGATTTCATTAAAAACCCTTTGGAAAAGCATTCGTAAATTCACCCAGAAATTCTTCGGAACTTCCTTTTCCTTGTGAAATTTGCATATGAAATTCCTGCTTAATTTTTTTTTTTTTATTCCTTTCTTTATTTGGTAGGCACTCCGTGTTTCTTAACCGCTACTGTGTCGAAATCTATTGCGATATTCTGCTGTACAAAACCCACACAGAATCTATTTTTAGATTTCCATTATTCATTATTGTTGTCGTCGCCAGTCCATCTCATCGTCCATTGTGTCCGTTTGTCCATGTCGTGTATCCAATGATCGTTGCATTGTTCGGTTGCCATTTATCCGGATAAAGTTGAAGGAATGCCTCCTAGAGGAACAAGTTGTCAGTCGTCAAAACGCCACCGTATGGGCTGCGGATCCGGCGACTGACGAGGGTTTGGTGGAGCGGTTGGAAATCGAACCCATGACCATCCGCTAGTAAGGCGAACGTATAGCCAACTACGCTACTGGACCCCCCTTTGCCCTGGATATTTTGTTGGAGATTTTTGTCCGGAAATTTATTAAAGAATGAAATAGGAAATCCTAAAGAAATTATCGCATGGGTTTCTATATCGGAAATATCAAATCATCATATCCAGGGAATCAATATTCGAGCAACGCCTAACAATATACTCTTTGTCATCAACAGAGTTTGTTACTGACAAACGCACCTAGCAAACCTTTATCAGAACACAATATGAC
Source organism: Armigeres subalbatus (assembly GCF_024139115.2). Taxonomy (NCBI): domain Eukaryota; kingdom Metazoa; phylum Arthropoda; class Insecta; order Diptera; family Culicidae; genus Armigeres; species Armigeres subalbatus. The sequence continues at coordinate 278,336,497 of NC_085140.1, forward strand.
AATCACAATTCGTAATCATGATTCGATTCTCGAATCACGATAGCATAAAACCGAAATTTGCTCTAGAAATAATGAAAAATTACGGGATAAAAAGTTAGCAACAAGATTGTCTTCTTTTTTGTTGCTGACAAATTTTTTCAGATCTTTGTCATTATTATCTCCGACAAAAACAAGGCTTTGTCGTTGGTTCTTTTTTGTCGCTTGTTTCGCATGCGCATTCCAAAAAAAATGATTCCCTGATCATATCAAATCACCTGGAAATTTTCGAAGGAGCTCCTTCAAATAATTTCCGAAGGATTCCTAAAAGAAATTCCTAAGTGAAATTTCAAAGGAATTCCAAGAATTTTTTACTAGAGTTTAGGAAGGGGTTCTCTGAGGAATTACTGAAAGCATTTGTTCGAGAGTGTCCTTCAATAATTGTTGATGCAATTTCTTTTAAAAAAAATAAAGAGCTCTTAATTCGATTTCTGTAGAAAAACTTAAGGACGAATTTCGCGCCAACCCTTCTATGGGGCTGGCAGCACCATCTCACATGCGAATGAAACTTAGTGGGCATAAAGCCACTCTGCATACTTAGTTTTTTCTAAAATTGTCAAGAGTAACATTTGATGCGGGCCTAATTTTTTTTAATTGATTTTTTTTTAAATCGATGTAACTCTGAAATGACAAGACCTACAAAAAAGTGTTGTATGGCGGACTGTCGTGAAATTCTCTGAAGTTCTTTTGGAAAAATATCTAAAAATAAAAAACCGATTTCTACATTGAAAAAAAATTGGTTTTAAAAATTAAAATCGATATTACAAAAAAACCTCATCTCAGAAATCGATGAAATTTTTTCTGCAGATAGGTATTTCAATTATCTAACTTTTCTGGGAATAATGTTCCTGTGACATATTTAAGGAAAAAAAGTTTTTCTAACAAAAACTTTTTCCATGTCCATATTGTGTGAAAATTTATCAGCGTGTTTTATGCCTACAGCGCCAAATATAGGTTCAGCAGCCTATCATCAACCAACGACACATTTTGGACGTATAAATTTTTGTTTAGGAAGCAATTTAGCATAATCTAACATAATTTGTATCGAAGTAACTTAAAAACAATTGAGTTAACAAAAAAAAACAAATAATTGCTTTGAAAACGAGAAATGTTGCCGAAACGAAACTGAAGTGATATTTAATTGTAATAGTGGAAAAAAAGATGTTGTTTTTCAGCAAAGGCTAACCACTGATCGGTGTAATTTAGAAACCGTTATAAAGCCTGTAGATGAATTTGTATCGTATTTTATTGAAAAAATTGATAAACTTATAACTCATGACATTATTTGCAAACAGCAGTACACTTTTTTGAAAAACAAAAAGAGTACTTTAGGTCAAAGTGAAATACTTGTACTGTTGTATTTCTCTGAAAATTATTCATTCATTATCGAAAATGCTGCTCAGGGCTGGAATAATTCCCAGGCAACAATACATCCATTCGAAGTTTACTTTAAAAGAAACGGTAAATTAGAAAACGTTAGCTTTATTAATCAGAAGTAATGACTCATGACACAAAAGCTGTTCACTTATTCATTTCAAAATTAATTGACTTTTTGAAACAGTCGATCGATTTTACAAAAATTACTTTTGTGTCTGGTGGAGCCGCAGCACATTATAAAAATGAAAAGAACTGTGCAAGTTTGTGTAATTTCAATTCAAAACATGGCTTAGAAACAGAATGGCAGTTTTTTGCAACATCGCACGGAAAAGGCCCTTGCGAAGCTATTGGTGGCTCTCTCAAACGAATAGCAAAACGAGCAGGTCTTGCCAAAGATTATGGAAATACTATAAAGACTCCTCGGGAGTTGTACGAATGGGCAGTTACACAATCAGACAAAAATATCACTGAATTACATTTCAGTTATATCTCGAATGAGCAATACTCAACAATGGCAGAATAGTTTGATGAACTTTCAAAAAATCCAAAACTATAACTGACACACAAAAGTTTCATTCTTTTATACCAATCGCTCATAATATTGTGCTTGGCAACCAAATTACAGCTTTCGTGATCATTTTACAAGGCTCTCATAGATGTGAAAATTTTCTCCGCAGTACAAATAGCACGTGCTATTCATCGCCTGAATGCGCCACGTGGTGGATTTTTTTTTTTCAAAATCGAAATAGCTTTTTATCTGGAGGTATGTTTTTCTTATGGAACTATCTGGCGCGTATTTCTCTTTGCGACCAAAAATTAGCGGAAAAGTAGATATTTGTATGAATCGGTACAGTAAAATCCTGGCTAAAAAATATTCCAACTCAGATAAAGACCCAAAACCCAAATTCAACAACCTCATCTACAAGTCCGGTTACATGGTTCTAATCTGTAAGGATCAAGAGACTGCTGAGTGGTTAAAGAGAATATCCCCATCCATGAAACCCTGGGAAGGTGCAGAGCTGATGGCAATGGACGAAGTGGCGATTCCACGTCCAGAGATGATCCGAGCATTCTTCCCACAAAGCTCCAGCTATGATGACGACCGAATAAAGGCTCTCATAGAAAGCCAAAATGACATCACAACAACTAATTGGCGTATTGTGAAACGATCCATTCTGAAAGATATTCATGTTGAATGGATCTTCACAGTAGAGGGTGCGTCGATGGAAAAGTTGAAGAAGTCCAAATACACCCTCAACTACCGATTTGGTGAAATCCAACTAAGGAAGATTACAGATCAACCGACTGCCGCTACCGCCAATCCGACTGGAAGGCCGACCCAAGAGCAATCTGAGGAGGCCTCCTGTTCGGGCGAGGTTCGGCTAACTGGAAGGCCGACCCAAGAGAAATCTGAGGAAGCCTCCGGTTCGGGCGAGGTTAGTAAATCTCACCCCAAAAGCACCATAAAGGCTAGTCTGTCCGCCTCTAAAGGAAAAGCTCGAAGCTTACATGCGACCCCTGCTCTAGTGGTACCAAACCAAAGGTATCTAAACAGGGCAAAGGGGTGCAAAAAGCGACAGTTTGACCACAGAGGCGAAACTGGCGGGCTAGGTTGCTACGGGGTGAAGAGAAAGCCCAGACTGAAATAGCAAAGAAGATCCTGGTGATCCGCAACAGCGAAATCCCGACAGTCGTCGTCCGGAAAAAGCAGGAACCCCGGAAATGGCGACTAAAGTTCTGCAAGTGAACCTCCACCATGCTGAGAGCGCCACGGGTGTGCTCTGTCGGAGGTTCACCAAAGAGAATTTAACCGTGGCCCTCATTCAAGAGCCATGGGTCAATAAATCCAGAATACAAGGTATTCCACAACACTCATGTAAGTTGGTATATGATGACAGCCAGCTTTCTCCTAGAGCGGCTATTTTATTACATAACAACTGTAAATACTTTCCAATTTCAGAATTCATAAAAAGGGACATCGTAGCGGTGAGGATGGAGGTACCTTCCGCCAGAGGGAGTAGAGATCTTGGTGGTCTCGGCATACTTCCCAGGTGACGTGGACGAAATCCCTCCTCCAGAAATAGCTGCGCTCGTAGCCTACTGCCACCGACACAACATCCCCTTCGTCATAGGGTGCGACGCAAATGCACATCACACCGTATGGGGAAGTACCAATATAAACACCAGAGGTGAGTACCTGTTACAGTTTCTCTCTTCCAAGAACATTGACATTTGTAATGTTGGTGACAAGCCCACGTTTGAAAACTCCATTCGTCAGGAAGTTTTGGACTTGACTCTATGTAGTCGGTCTATCTCTGATAAAATAAAAAACTGGCATGTTTCTGAAGAAATATCAATGTCAGACCATAAACACATCATCTTCGAATGGGAAGGGGTCTAACGATGGAAAAACGTTTAAAGATCCTAAGAAAACTGATTGGGAATCCTACTCAGCTATCCTACGATCCGAAGAGTACATCATAGAAAGTCACATCAAGTCCATAACACAATTGGAAGATGCGTCCAAATCCATTAAAAACAAAATCCTTAACGCCTACCAAGAGAGCTGTCCAACTAAATCAACTAGTTCGAGTAGAGACGTTCCATGGAGGAATAAAACTCTTGAGAAGCTTAGGAAAACTGCGCGTAGGGAGTTCAATCGTGCTAAGCGAACCGGCGATTGGAGCCTATACAGAAAGGCCCTGACGAACTACAACAAAGAAATAAGGTCAGCCAAACGGAAATCGTGGATTCTAATGTGTGAAAGCATAGAGAATACACCCGTAGTGGCCAGACTCAAAAACTCTTTCAAAGACCACTCCAATGGTGTGGGTAGCCTCGAAAGACGGATGGTTCGCTCACTGTAGAGCCTAGCGATACACTGAGCGAATTGTTAAAGATCCACTTCCCTGATTAAATCCCTGAGTCGAGCATCGGCGACCAAGGCACTGGAATTGCTGTCTCAGATCCACAAGCGATCCAATCATGGGTTTCTGGGTCTAAAAAGACGCAATAAAGGTTGCAAAGGAAGCTTTCACTCGGGCCAGGGTTGAGAGGGCTGTGAGATCTTTCGAGCCATTAAGTCTCCTGGCATGGATGGAATATTTCCAGCGTTGATCCAAAGAGGAGAAAACACTGGTTCCACCCTTGGTTGAGATTTTTAAGGCGAGTCTGATTTTGGGGCACATACCTAACGATTGGCGTCAAATCCGGGCTGTCCTCATTCCGAAGGCAGGCAAGAGATAAAACCAACCCCAAAGCATTCAGGCCGATAAGTTTATCCTCTGTAATGCTCAAAATTATGGAAAAGGTACTATGCGAGTACATAAATCACAAATTTATGAAAGCAATGCCTTTGTCAAAAACCAATTCGCTTATCAAAGTGGAAAATCTACGATCTCGGCACTACATACGGTAGTTCAAAAATCGAAAAACACTTAATGCAAAAGAAATTGCTCTTGTAGCATTTCTTGATATTGAGGGCGCATTCGATAACGCTTCTTACTCGTCTATAGGGTCAGCAATGTTGAGGAGAAAATTCGACCCATGCATTGTTACCTGGGTACATGCTATGCTAGCTAATCGGAAAATCTCCTCTGAGCTTAGCGGTTCATACATCACTGTTAAAGCAACAAGGGGGTGTCCGCAAGGCGGAGTGCTTTCTCCTTTGTTGTGGTCACTGGTGGTGGATGAGCTTCTAGACAGCTTAGAGAGAAGAGGCTTCGAAGTGGTTGGATATGCTGATGACGTTGTCATTATTGTACGAGGCAAATTCGAAAGTGTTATCGTGGAAAGAATGCAATCTGCCCTAAATCACACTTTTTCCTGGTGTCAAAAGTATCAACTAGGCATAAATCCTACAAAAACTTCCATTATCCCTTTCACCAAACGGAGAAAGGTACAACTGAAACCCTTTTCTTGAATCAAACACAATTAGTTTATTCAAGTGAAGTAAAATATCTAGGTGTCATACTCGACGCAAAGCTTAATTGGAACTCTCATCTCCAATCAGTTGTGCAGAAAGGTCTCAATACACTTTGGGTTTGTTCAAAAACCCTTGGTAAAAGATGGGGCCTAAAACCAAGTATGATCATGTGGATATATAAAACCATTGTCCGTCCCAGGACAACTTACGCTTCCCTTGTCTGGTGGCCTAAAACTAATGAGGCTGCTGCAAGGGCTAAGCTCAACAAAATCCAACGCACCGCTTGCATAGCCATCACTGGTGCAGTTCGTAGTACACCCACTTTGGCCCTAGACGCAATGCTTCACCTGCCCCGGTTAGATCAATTCATAAAGCTGGAAGCGGAAAAAAGTGCTCTAAGGTTAAAGAGAACAAAAACACTGCTGTCAGGAGACCTTACGGGTCACCTCAGCATATTAAATGAATTTGCCATAAATCCCGCAATAGGAATTTGTAGTGACTGGATGGAAACGGTAGTCAATTATGACTTACCTTACGATGTGTTCATTCCTTCCCGCCAGGAGTGGGAAGGAGGTGGACCAACGTTCCAACAGGCTCTATAAATTTCTTCACAGATGGTTCGAAAATGAATAATCTGACAGGATCCGGAATCTATGGCCCTACAACAAAAATTTCTGTCCACTTAGGACAGTGGCCCACATATTTCAGGCGGAAATATATGCAATATTAGAATGCGTGTTATTATGCCTGAGGAGAAAGTATAGATTTGCAAAATATGTATTTTCTCTGACAGCCAAGCGGCACTTAAGTCGCTTAATAACTACACTTGTAACTCAAAGCTAGTGTGGGAATGCATTCTGGCTTTGAAAAACTTATCCATACGCAATCGAGTCTACCTATATTGGATCCCAGGACATACGGGTCTAGAGGGAAACGAGATTGCTGATGAGCTAGCCAGGAATGGATCTAATGAAAGGTTCATTGGCCCTGAGCCCTTCTGCGGGATCTCAGACTGCTCTGTAAAAATGGAACTGAACAAATATATGGTCAGTCAAATCACATCAAACTGGAATGCACTGCCCCATACGAGCCAATCCAAAAGGCTCGTAACGATTAACAAGAAAACCCAACAACTATTAGGTCTCAACAAAAGGGATCTCAACATCTACACTGGTCTAATAACTGGACACTGCCCTTGCAGATACTCTACAAAATACATCTACAAAAGATCGGAGCAATCCAAACCTCGAATTGCCGCTTCTGTGACGAGGAGAGAGAAACATCAGAACACATCCTCTGCTATTGCAGTGCACTCACCCAACGTAGGTTCAAAGTTCTCAGCAAGCCCTTTTTAGGGCCTGCTGACATATGGATCTTATCCCCCAAGGACGTGGTTGGCTTCATAAAGCTAGTCTCGCCAGAATGGGGGAGTCACATACTGTAACTCAGGATCTCTATTCATCAATAATAGATGGTCTTGAGTTCAGTCGATACCAAGGTATCTCAGTGACAAACATGTTACTGAGATAACTTGCGTATTTCACAGTAAAAGGGTATATCACAATAGTCCTAAAATCTGGACGCAGTGAACTTCACCCGACAAACGAGGAAAAAAAAAAAAAAGACCCAAAAGTCTTCAAATTGTTCGAGTAAATTTAAAAATTGATGAGTATTCAAGTAGAAAAAAGAATTAAATGTAGTAATAAATAAATGTAGTAACAAATTTGCGGTAAGACGCGCGGCTACAAAGCAAGACCATGCTGAGGGTGGCTGGGTTCGATTCCCGGTGCCGGTCTAGACAATTTTCGGATTGGAAATTGTCTCGACTTCCCTGGGCATAAAAGTATCATCGTGCTAGCCTCATGATATACGAATGCAAAAATGGTAACCTGGCTTAGAAACCTCGCAGTTAATAACTGTGGAAGTGCTCAATGAACACTAAGCTGCGAGGCGGCTCTGTCCCAGTGTGGGGATGTAATGCCAATAAGAAGAAGAAAGAAGTAACAAATTTTAATATTTACATTCATTGATTTATTTTCTCGGTGAACGAAGCGCTCTTTTATGTTCCAGATTTAACAGTTCAGACAAATTTACAACAGTCCATCAAACATAGCATTTTTGTAAATCTAGTCATTTGTGTGTAACATTGATATAAGAAATCTAGGAAAATAAACGTTCTTTTCAAATGTTGATCCATATTAATGTTAGATTATGCTAAATTGCTTCCTAAACAAATTTTTATACGTCCAAAATGTGTCGTTGGTTGATGATAGGCTGCTGAACCTATATTTGGCGCTGTATGCATAAAACACGCTGATAAATTTTCACACAATATGGACATGAAAAAAGTTTTTGTTAGAAAAACTTTTTTTCCTTAAATATGTCACAGGAACATTATTCCCAGAAAAGTTAGATAATTGAAATACCTATCTGCAGAAAAAATTTCATCGATTTCTGAGATGAGATTTTTTTGTAATATCGATTTTACTTTTTTAAACTATTTTTTGTAGAAATCGTTTTTTTTTTATTTTTCCAAAAAACTTCAGGGAATTTCACGACAGTCCGCCATACAACACTTTTTTGTAGGTCTTGTCATTTTAGAGTTATACCGATTTTAAAAAAAAAATCATTGAAAAAAAATTAGGCCCTCATCAAATGTTGCTCTTGATAATTTTTGAAAAACTAAGTATGCAGAGTGGCTTAGATATACCATATCTATATGCCCACTAGATTTCATTCATTTCATTCTGAGATGGTGCTGCCAACCGCTGGTCGAGTTGGCGCGAAATTCGTCTAAGGCAATTTACAAAAGAATTCATAAAGAAACTCATAAAAAGAATTCTTTCGGCAAATTCTCAGGAAATTACTTGGGAGATAGATACAGAAATTCTTTTGGAAAGCATCAAGATATTCTTTCGAAAACTCAAAGAAATAAATCCAGGAATTCCTTTAAATTTTCCCTAAAGAAATTCCTTCAATAATTCCTATGAGAAACTTTTAAAAAAATCCTTCAAGAACACTTGCATCTTGAAAATTTCTTCGGAAATTCCTCCGAAATTTTCTTAACGATTTTTTTAAAGAGTTTCTTCAGAATTTCCTTTGAAAATTTGGTCGGAATTCCCACGGAAATTCTACGGAAGTACCTTCGGAAATTGCATCAGAGGTTTCTCTGAGTTTTCTTCTACCGAGATTCCCTTAGAAGAATTCCAACGGTTTTTTTTAAATTGCTTTAGAAATTCCTACGGAGATTGGTTTAGGAATTCCTTCGAACTTTTTTTAAGAAATCGTTTTAGCAATTGAACCGTTTGTTTGAGAAACTGCGTATGCAACATTTTTAACCAAAATGAGATTTTTAAATATATTCCTAAAGAATTTCATAATAAAAATTTCGGAAGCATTTCTTCTAAAGTAATTTTAAAAGATATTCCTAAAACAATTTCAACAATTCCTAAAGAAATATTCGAAGGATTTTCCTTAGGTATTTCCGAAGAAATTTTTAATTTCAATTTCAAACGAATTCCTACAGGAATTTCTAAAAGAATTTCTGAAGAAATTCCTAAAAAAAAACTCGTGAAGGAATCAACGAGGAAATTTTCAAAATTTTCTTATATTACCTTCTTTGAACTTCCAAAGGATTTTCTGGATTTATCTGCGAAATAATTTCCGGGGGATTTTCTGGAGAATTCACAAGGGGAACATTTTGTCCAAGACTTGTGGAAGGAATTCTTGCCGGAGAAATTTCCAAGAAAATGGAATTTCCGATAGTATTTGAAGAAATACCTGAAAAAAATTTCGAAAAAGTTTCTGTAGGAATTTCTAAAAGTACTCTTTAACTTTTTGAAAAAAATCCTGGTGGAAATCCTGGAAGAATTATCTACGCAAAAATTACAGAAGTTAATTCCTTAGGAATTCGGTTTTGACTCTAGAATTTCTTGCTAGAAAATCGCAACAGTCTATGCATAATCACACAGGAATTGAAAGTTTTTGGAAAAGTATTCCAAAAAAAAACTTTTCAATTATATTATCGTCTATAATAATCGTCTATAATGCAATTAAAATTTCGTTCCATTTAAACAACCTGACTTTTTTTAAAATAATTTATCAATAGACTGATTAACGCATCCAATTATAATTTTTACTACTGACGCCAAATTATAAATGAACCAATTAACCAATTACGCTAAAAATGCTGGTGTTTTAATTATAGGAATTGGTCAATGTTAGGTGAAGTTATTTAAATTTTGTGTGGCCACTGAAACGATCTTTAGGAGGGTCTAAGCACACAATCCGTCCTGTAGAGTTAGTATGGTTATCAATCCTAAAAAAATATTCACTACATAAGGATCATTTGTCTAGAGGTTCTGTAATAAAACATATGCTAGAGCAAAACTACTTTGGATCTAGGTAAACCAGTGGGGATCGAGTCTCCCCACCTTCCCTAGGATAACGTTGTTTTACTGAGCAAATCATTCAAATAAAACACGTAATATAAATAAATACACTGTAGTCAGCGAGTCATCACATCTTCATTCGTTCTGATAATAATTTTGATAGGAGACTAATTGACCGTCCATCTAAATTATCAGGTAAATCTTAATTATCAATACCCACTCAAAATCTCATTAAATATGCATCAGTCATAAACGAATTATGTAAATTAAATTTATTAACCTTGTTTCCGCTTCGTGTTTGACTTTTCCCACGTTGCTACTGCCTCTAGCTACGACTGCTTCTATCGCTGCTGTTGCGATGATGACGATGACAACAACACACACAAAAAAACTAGCGGTATTCCCTCTTCAAAACGGGACACCACTTTATTCATCCACTGAATCACAGCTTCACACAGGCGGAAAGGATTTTCCGCTAAATTTTACCTTGGTATAATTTTTCACTTTTCATTCTTCAAAGACCGGCAGAGACACCGACTCACAAAAACAATTTCTTCTGGACGCTGTCGTCGCCCGACTTGGCCGTCGTTTGATGCTCTTTGGCTTCTGATTTCCTCCTGATTCGATTCGCTCGGTTTCACTGGTTGTGGGGTGACTCTTTTCACTTAAATTTCATTTCCGGCCACTTCGCTTCTCGCAAAGGACGACCGGCGTCTTCTTCAGTCGTAATCGCAGGAAGACAATTTATTCACACGACGAGCTCCATAATTTCTTGCTGCTGCATCATCACAACAACGGTCGAAAGGAGGGAAAAACGGAACGAAAGTGGTGTAAAACACGGCGAAAGAAGGATCCACTGTCGATGGACCTATAACGAATGCGTCCATCCACCTGCCGTAGCACGGGGTATGAGGGGGAGTGGATGGTAGGGAAAAAATCACTTTCTTCAGACTTTGTCACGCGCTTTTCCTCCCTGTTCTTCTTCGACCAAACAATGATATCAGTTTTCACAGGACTCCTGGCCTTGTCAGTAGAGTTTTATGAAACTTGATGGGGAAGTGGTGGGGATAGGCAAAGGGTGGTTGGCAAAACGTGGATAATCCTGTTTAAGGAGCGTATATTAATTTACTTATTTTCCACTTGCCCGACCAGCTACTACGTTTTTTTTCTATGAACTCTGGGGTGGCAATCGTGTTCCCGTGGGAAACACCAAACAGATTAATTCCGTTAAATGAATTTAATTAATCCTCACTGCTTCAAACTACAGTGGACAAACACTTTGTTCCGAGTACAGTCGATTTGTTTTGTCGCTTGTTGATTTTTTTCCTTTCGTCCCTAGCACTGCTAGACAAACGACCTACTTAATGCGGATTGTACTTGGGGTAGTCCCGCTCAACTAAACGAAGACTTTCGTTTCACTCCCCCGGGGAGTTCAGAGCTGACAGCGAGAAAATATTTTCCTTCAATTAATCAGATTTAATTTGATGAGATTATCCGTTCTTCTTTTTATGACATTCTCGCAAATCTCCACTTTCCCTGACTTGCAGCCATCAGCTTTCCGTCCATAATCCCCCAGCGAATCCTCACAAATGCATTTTTATTGTTTTGAACTGTCTGACTCGAAGCACTGAATTAAATCTTCGTCCTAATCCCCGTCGCAGTAGACCATCGGCTGCAGTTGGAACAAACTCAGCCCTGTCACAGTTCGTAATCGGTTCCCGGCGAGGGTCAGCTGATGCACAGCCCGGCAAATCGCTTTCCCAGAACTTACGCAACAAACCATCTCCCGTAGATGCCCCCTCGAATTTTGCTCCTCATTCATCATCCATTGCCATGCTCGGAGACCATTTGAAACCCTTCTTCGCCCACAAGGGAAAGTCTCAAAGTTGAAATCACGCAGAACAGAAAAAAGAATCACGCGCGTCTTTAACCGTTTCCTTCCGCCGCAGTCGTCGTACGTCGGAAGCTTTTCTCGAAATTCACCGTCGTCGTCGTCAACGTCGCCGCCGTCGTGAAGTTTAGCCGACCAGTGACAAATTGTAACTAACAGAATGTACCCTTCGGGGGAGGGTGCTCTCGTGCGAATTCCCTTGGATCCTGCTTCGGATCCGCTCATGGTGTCCGCGGTCGGCAAGCGCTCGGAGAGTCCTAGCAAAAAGCGCAGCTCTCCTGCTGGCACGCTCTTTCAGAAGTTCGCGTGCGGAAAATCGGTGACGATGAAGCTGGAGAGCAGCATTGCGGTGGAAACTCTTCGAGGAAAAGTGTACACGATTCGTGCGAATTGGTCGAAGTGTCCAACGTATGCGTTCGTTCATTTGTTTGCACGGTAATTTGACAAAAGGGAAAACCCACTAGAAAGGCAATCCCTTCTACTTTTGGTTGGAAAGTGGAAGGGATGGCGCAACAGGTGAGATGCGACATGCTGCTTTTGCTCGAGTTTTGAATAGTATTACAGTGAACACAATATTGAACACGGTGAAGAACTGTTTGCTGTTTCGAAATTCACTAATAGAGAAGTAAAACAATACTGTATTGAATTAGAGAATTAGAGAAATATGTATGATGTGCCTCGGTACCAGAGCGCTGCAGGAGGTGTAACGGAGGGGATCAATGGTGCGAACATTTAGAGATGACCAGATCTTCGGCAACACACACTAGCTAGGAACAGGTTTTATTGTAATGGGCGATATGCAGAGGCTCGAGCTCAGGTGATGGTGGATCAATGTGGAACAAAACTTAAGCACTTGTACTGAGAAGGATGCATTCCTCGCACACCTGGAATGTGAGCCCAACAGTTGCTCAAGCCACTACGTCAAATACATCATAGGAGATTTTTTATTTTTTTTATTGTCTTTATTATCGAGACTTTCAGCCCGAGGCTGGCTCGTCTCGTATAGGAGATTTAAATGCTCAGGTCGGTCAGAAGAAGGAGTTTGGATCGACTATTGGAAAGCTCAGTGCCCACCAGCTGACTCCAATAATAACACAATTCGCAACACCTACTTCCAGCATAACCTTCCGTAATGGTGCACCTGGATGTCACCACAGCAGACAGAATCACACATCGATAACGTTCTGATTCTGGCGCTAAATAGGAAATGGGAAAACAAGCAAAAAATCCTCAATGCCGGAATTTCACAACACTCAATACCTGTTCCGGCCGTAGTTTGTTTTCTGCAAAGATCGGCCAACGGAAAAGAAACTTCCAACAAAATCAAATAAATTATGAGAAAATATAGGAATCAAAGTGCTTCATTCAACTTATGAATCTCTTTCATTCATTCGTTACATTCATTATATTCCACATAAAGCATTCATGCCATGCTTACATTTTTCTTCATTTAGTAAATACCCATATCTAACATGAACAGCATTGCTACATTTCTGCATCATATCACATTATCCTTCGGCTTTCCTTACAGATTCAATCGCAACTGTTCATTCGAACCATGCTTCATTGCTACTTGCTAGATGCTACTGCATTCATCTACACACTCGCATGAAAACAACCAAAAGCATCGCACCGTTCGCGGTCCTTATGAAGCCATATAGCCATTATTTTTACCCCCTCCTGAATTTGTTCATTCTTCCTCAGTAGCAATCACATCGGTCGTTCTATCCCTTCCACAAGTCACTAGCAGATCCACGACCCTTTGCAGCGCCTGCGCACGCACAGTAGCAGCATTCGAGTGCGAAACATTGCTATGTCACTGCACGCTACATGCCCAATGCAGCGGGTTCATTATCGAGTCCAAGCAGCAGCGAGCATAAACGGTCGAGCTATTACAAAAAGGGGTTGATAATTTAGTGATGCACGGCAAACGAAGTTTGAGCAATTTGGTGCCAAGTAGTTCATCCCATACGAAACGTATTGGGGGTGAGGATGAACATAGAATCTTGTTCGTTTTGATTCCGTAGTCGACAATGTCCCATGGTTCCCTTTGTTGATTTATATATATGACAAAAATTGACTCACTGCTACGTGATTTGTAAAATATTTCATTCCGTAGTAAGTATGAAAATGAAAACGGATGGACCGACTGAACTGCATTCAATACATAATTCCTATGGATATTATACAGTCCCTTCCCGATTTTGGCAACACGACCGGATTTTAATGTTGCCGAAATAGGGATGTTGCCAAAAACGGGAAAAAAAATCAAACAAAATTTAATTTTTTTTGTATGATTTAAGCTAAATACTTATACTTAGGTAGGATACTTAGGATACTTAGAGGTCTTCATTTTTAGAATGCTTGAATGTCTTCTTCTAATAGCGCACCATATCGACGCTCATTGTTGTGCTAGCAAGTGATTCGCTTCAATAGGCTCCTATCCAGTATTTTGCGCTCGATAATGGCGGCCAAGTGAGTGCCTTTTTGACATTCAAGAGGTAGAAAATATTTACGTATTTCAATCACAGTAGACTTTGATTCATTGAAAAACATTGGCATTCATCCGGTATCAACAAACATACAAATGTCAAATATTTCTCTACGTTATTCAAGGATTTGGTACTTTTCTTGTGGATTTTTTTTTGCTATAATATAATTTTATTTTCTAGGGATGAAGCCACAAAAAGTCAACGAAACAATGATGATTGTAATCAGTATTTTTCTAAGGGAAATGAAATTGACAACCGAGTACCTGGGTGAGGCGTTAGCCAGGTTGTGTCAGGCTGGGTTCACTACGCCACGGTGCCCCGGTAGACCGTTATTATAAAATAAAAATGTCCATCAAAACCAAGTACAGGGCTCGATTTCTGTGGTAATTCTGCACCTCTGGACCAATTTTTAAAAAAATCCCTAGGAGGAATCTCGAGAAATCTTGATTTGAAGTTTTTAGTTAATAAATTTCAAAAGAATCCATATAAGAATCCAAAAATATCACCCAGAACCCTGATTAATCCACCTAGATAGATGTCCTTTGATTCTTCTTGAACCTGCCAGTCGGAAGAGACCGCCAACTTTATAGGGTTGCTGTCCGGCATTCTTGAAATATGCCCTGCCCACCGTATCCTTCTAGCTTTAGCTACCTTCTGGGTACTGGGTTCACCGTAGAGCTGGGCGAGCTCTTGTTTCATCCTTCGCCACCACACACTATTCTCTTGCACAACGCCAAAGATGGCCCTAAGCACGTGTTGCCGTTATTAGAACTATAAATATTTACAACTGACTTATCTTACCTAACTGACTTAAGTATGTTTTTGTATGGCTAACTTGCTCGAGTTTAGTATAAGTGTTGCTTTCAATGTTTAATGAAATGAAAGGTAAAAATTAATTTTAATTTAGTGTTTATGTTTATAATGGAGAGAAGTAAGACTAGAGTTCGTGTAGAATAATAGTAGTTAGAAGCTGTTATACTCGATCACAGCACTTATTAACCGATCTTTGCTGCCAAATCTCGTCAAAGTTCTAATCAACGGACTAGAAAAAGCATGTTTGATATGTACGCCACAACCTATTCCGGTACCTCTACAGAACTCTGAAACATGATAATTCAAGATATGGTACTTTGACGTGAATGGAAGTTGCGGCTTTTTCCAGTTGTTAGCAAAGCCATCAATTGCTTCTTCAAATCCATGCTCGAGTTTCAAAGAGCTGTATCTTGCGTACACTTTTTTGAAATCATTCAGAACCTGCTGATTGAAATATTAATTAGAAAATTGTTAATGTATAAGCAGTTTCAGTAATGACGTAATCCCAAAGATCAGGATTCTGTGAACTCTATGCAATTTATTGATGCCTCATCTGTACATGGTTCACCTATAAATTTACTCAACATGGCGCTTCTCGAGCAACTTTGAAATCGTATTAATTCCGAGCTAGATGTGTAATAACGGTGATAATTAAAGGTTCATTTTGTTTCTTTATTGAAGTGTTTTTAAAAGTTCAAAAATTGAATATTTCTTCGTCGTAACCGAAAACCCAAAAGAATATGCACAAAGCTTGTAAAATTGTTTTCTTTCTCTTGTGCATTTTTCCTGATGTTTTCCTTGGTTCTCGAGATCTCATTCTATATGCCGAGCTCACTCTTGAAAATCGTAGCTTTTCCTTACCGCCATCTTTGGAGTCATTACCAGTCCGATGATCCTTTTGCGGGGAAATCTCAGAATATGATAAAGCTCCGTCAATTCAATTGTTACAGCATTTGACGAAGATCTAACCTGTTATATAATGCTAAACAACTACACTACTTTAAACAAATCTTTAAGCTGTTGGTTTTTTCATCATTTTTTTCCATACTCCAATCTTTACTTCTGATGCTCGAATACATTTGTGAATACAATAAAAAAATACAAACTTTAATCTGAATTGCATTCAACAAAGAATCTGCAGCCTGCACGTGAATTCATGAATGGTTCTGGACGAGAGGTAGCATTCTTGAAGATATGCGGCTTCAGTCCATACAAAAAACATACCATTTCAGTTTGGTGAGCTTAACCAGTTGTAAATATTTATTATTGTAATAATAGCAAAAAATGCAAACCAGTTGAAAACAATTTGGTCAACTTCTTGAAAGGCTTTGTAGGTATTTTGGGGATATTGTTGAATTAAAATATAGATTCTTTTGAAATTTCTTAGATAAAACTTCAAATCAAGATTTCTCGAGATTCCTCCTAGGGATTTTTTTAAAAATTGGTCCAGAGGTGCAGAATTACCACAGGAAACGAGCCCTGTACTTGGTTTTGATGGACATTTTTATTTTATAATAACGGTCTACCGGGGCACCGTGTACGCTGGACGCATTCAAATAAACTTCGTTTGCCCTATCCAGATGCCTCCAGCCCCCCAGTCAAGAAATACTTTAAGGGGACTGTTAAGCATTGCACAATGGTCCCAGAGTCGAATCTAGCAAGACAAAAATGTTTGCGCCAAAACTATTTGTTCAGTCCGTAACCCAGCGAACTGAAGAAACAAGCCACGCCTCCCTGTGCAACCATCGCCATCGTCTGCGCTCAACGCAGAACAATTTTGAATAAAACCATGGTGCCACCTAGCACCATTGATCAGTTTTTTCGCAACGACCAACAACAGCAGAAGGAGAAGAAGATCGAGAAACAGCCCAGCCGAGACCAGCCGCAGCAGAGTCGAACCGACACCGGCAACAGCGTCAGAGCCTAGCCGAAGCCGGCCGGCATCAGCGTGGAGCCGCAGCAGGCTGAAGAAATGTGTATTTTTAAATAAGAAGAAGAAGAGTAAAAGAATGTTCTAGAAAAGTCTCGTGTGTGTGTTTTGGATTCTTGCCAGGAGCTCCCTCGGTCCGCCAGCTGCAGCTAAAGAGTTAATTTTCGGCCCTTATCAGGGCCAAGAAGAGTTAATGGTAATTTTCGAGGCAATTGTTTGGCATTCGTCGCTGGTCCGCCGGTCGCTGCATTAAGGCAGTTCCCATCCCGCTGGTTCCAATGGGGAACCAACACTCGTCGGCGGATACGCTGCATGAAGGCAGCTATGGATTCGCGCTCCACCCCGGAGCACCCAACAGCAATTACAGTCCACTGCAATATTAAGCTACATGTTTTGGTCCTTCGAGCCGGATGGCCATCGCTTGGAATTGGTGCACATTCGTCGCTTGGTGAAGCAAACGCAGCTGGATTGATCGGTGGAGTGACTGGCTTGGAGACAAAACACACACGGTTGAAAAAGTGGAAAAAGAAGCAAAAAGTGAATGAACAATTGGACTAATGGACAATCAATTAAGTGATTAAGTGCTAAAAGACATTGAACTGAAGTGATTTAAGTGAAGTGGAAATCATGCCGACGAAGAGAACACCTATGAAGTCTCAGGCAAATGATGCAACCGGTGCTTCCGCCGGTGGTGGCAACAACGAGGATGGAGTGGAAGAATGGGACACGCTCGTTCACATGCGTGGCTTAGCTAAAGGAAAGCTCACGCGTGTGAAAAATATCATGGACCAACTCGCGCAAGAGGAAATCACGCAGCCGCTGATTAAGGTGCATCAGAAGAAGGTGGAAGCAGCCTACAAGGAGTTTGCCGATTATCATGAACGCATCATGGCGATCACCCCACCAAGTAAGAGGAAGGAACAAGACTGTAAGTACCTCGAATTTGAAACCTTGCACGACAATATTTGCCTCACTCTCGAAACATGGATCGAGAGTCTCAACGAAATACCCGTGAATGCTCAACCAATCCGGAATCAGCAACCGCTGGTTTTGCAACAGTCGCTTCCTCGTGCCATTCCGCATTTTGATGGCAAATACGAGCAGTGGGAAAAGTTTAAAGTCATGTTCAGGGACGTGGTGGACAGATCAAACGACGCACCACGGATTAAGCTCTACCATTTGGAAAAAGCATTGATTGGGGACGCTGCTGGCATAATTGACGCAAAAACCATCTCTGATGGCAATTATGATCATGCATGGGAAATTTTAGCAGAAAGGTTTGAAAATAAGAGGCGAATGGTTGATCATCACATCTCTGGGCTGCTGAATATGAGAAAATTGTCGCAAGAAAGCCACTCTGAGTTGAGAGAGTTGGTTGATTCATGCGTAGGCCATGTCGAAAATTTGAAATTTTTGGGTCAGGAATTTACTGGGGTATCAGAAACATTCGTCACACATCTCCTTGCAAATGCGCTAGATGACGAAACTAAGAAGCTATGGGAAACGTCTGTCATACATGGGGAATTACCAGATTATGAGGATACTGTCAAATTTCTAAAAGGTCGCATTTCCGTTCTCGAACGATGTCAGAAGTCCATAAATGATAGCAAGGTCAAGCAATCCACGCGTGTTCAAACCAAAGCAGGTCAAGGGTCCGGCAAGCCGTCGTCGAATGTGAAAGTAAATACCGTGTCGTCGTCTAACAGTTGCGAGTTTTGTGCTGGTGAACATTTGGCGTTCAAGTGCTCGGTGTTCAATGGAATGTCGGTGGATGAACGATTGAGGCTAGTGCGTGAAAAACAAGTGTGCTTCAACTGTTTGAGACGTGGTCATCGTAGTACGGATTGTAGGTCCAACAAGTCGTGCTCAAAGTGCAAAAGGAAACACCATACGCTACTACATGCTGAAGGTGGTTCAATTCAGAGTTCCGGTTCGAGTAATTCCAGATCAGCAGAGCAGCAACAAGTATCAAAAGCAGCGGTTCAATCAGCTATTGGAAACCCTACTGATGGCATCATCCCTACTACCGTAATATTTAACGTGGTGGAGAAGCCAATTGCACAAGTGCTATTACTAACTGCAATGCTCAACATCTTGGATAAGAATGAGAAACCGCAGGTATGTCGAGGACTCTTGTAAAGTGGATCACAAGTCAACTTTACTTCGGAAGCGATGCTGGGGAAGTTACAAGTGGATCGAGAAGAAATCAACATTCCTATTACCGGAGTAAACAGTGTGCGATCAAGTGTCCGTCAGAAAGCGAAGGTTGATGTCCTCTCGAAGCATAACAATTTCAAAATCGAGTTAGATTGTTTGGTCTCACCGAAGATAACAGGAAACTTGCCTACTTTCGAGGTGGATATGACTTCGTGGAATATTCCAAGCGGAATTCAGCTAGCGGATCCGGTGTTCTTTCGTCCGGGACAAGTGGACTTGTTGATCGGAATGGAATGGTACGACGACGTAATCAAGCCTGGTCGACTGAAGCTGTCCGAAGAACTTCCTACGCTCCAGGACTCGCAATTTGGGTGGTTGGTAGGTGGAAGATATTCTAGTGCTTTTAGTGGAATAAGTGTGAACTCTTGTGTAGCGACACCATTTGGTGATCCGCTAAGTGAACTAATGCAGAAGTTTTGGGACATTGAAAGTGTATCCAGTGAAAATTGTCCGTTGTCGGAAGCCGAACAGTGTGAGAAACATTTCCAGTCTACGTTTCGTCGACGTGATGATGGCCGATACGTAGTGCAGCTTCCACTAAGGGATTCAGTAAGTCAGCTTGGAGATTCTAGATCGATGGCACTCCGGAGATTCTACGCTTTGGAAGCAAAATTGCAGAAGAACCCGGAGATAAAGAAGCAATACGATGATTTCCTGGATGAGTATGAGCAGCTTGGACATTGTGTGGAAGTCCGTGAAGTGGATGATCCCATCGGTTTGCAGAAATGGTATCTGCCGCACCATGCAGTGCTAAGGCCATCGAATTCAACTACCAAGTGTCGCGTAGTATTCGATGGATCAGCGAAGATAGGTGGAATGTCCTTGAATGATGCGATGATGGTCGGTCCTACAATCCAACCCGATTTGCTGACGATTATTTTGAAGTTTCGCGTATTTCGGTACGTGTTAAGCGCTGATATAGCTAAAATGTATCGGCAAGTGCAGAAAGCAAAATGCCACACTCCGTTACAACGCATCTTCTACCGGAAAAATCCTAGTGATCCACTTAGAGTGTTGGAATTACAAACTGTGACCTACGGCACAGCTTCCGCCCCATTTCTGGCTATTCGAGCATTATACCAACTAGCAATAGATGAGGAGGAGTCACATCCTGGGGCGGCAATGTTAGTGAAGAAGATGTTCTACGTCGATAATGTATTATTCGGCGGCGACGACTTGGAAGAAGTTCGAAGACTTCAAGGAGAATTGGTTTCCTTGTTGCAGTGTGGAGGTTTCCATCTACACAAATGGGCAGCGAACGATGAGAGACTCCTGGAAAGTGTATCTGATGTTGATCGAGATAAGTTGGTGAAGATTGAAGACTCTAGCGCAAATGAAGTTATCAAAACCCTTGGATTAATGTGGGACCCGATCGGAGATGATTTTCTATTTCGTGCACAAGCTGACTGTAAAATTCCAACCCCAACAAAGCGGCAAGTATTGTCAGTAATTGCCAGGCTTTTTGATCCTCTGGGACTGTTGTCACCGGTCATCGTTTTGGCGAAGACACTAATGCAAAAACTCTGGAAAAGCAAAATGGATTGGGACGATCAACTAGATGGAGAGTTACTGAAGGATTGGACAAATTTCTTGGATGCACTACCACTTGCAGAAGACTTCCGGGTTACACGACGTGTTGTTACGAATGATGCAGTCAGGCTCGAAATCCATGGATTCTCAGACGCTTCAAACATGGCCTACGGTGCGTGCGTATACCTTCGATCAGTATTCGATGATGGCACCGCTAGTGCGAAGTTGATTACTAGCAAATCAAAGGTCTGTCCAATCACTCCATTGTCTATTCCAAGGAAGGAGCTAATGGCAGCTCTGCTTCTGAATCGCCTGGTGAAGAAAGTGATCAACGCAATGGAATTGGAAAACGTCCCAGTTATTCTCTGGTCGGACAGCCAAGTAGTTTTAACATGGCTGAACAAACCTGTAGACCGCCTTCAGATATTCGTGAGAAATCGTGTCGCAGAGATAATCCAGGAAACCAAGAATGTGTGGAAATACGTCAGGTCCGCAGACAACCCGGCTGATATTGTGTCTCGCGGAATGTCAGCTAAAATGCTTTCGAAAAATGATTTATGGTGGAATGGACCGTATTTTCTACGCATCGCAACCTATGAAGAAGTGACCCCTGCAGTACTGAAAGATGAAGAAATTCCAGAATTGAAGTCAGCAATATCTACCAATATCGCAACAGTGTATGAAGAGCTTCCAATATTAACGAAATTTGAATCTTTTCGAAAAACGCAACGTATTATCGCCTTTGTTCTCCGGTTCATATCCAACTGTCGTTTGAAGAAAGGTACACGAAGAGCTACATCAACACCAACGATTCCGGAGCTACAAAACGCAACTAAGTGCATCATCCGTGCGATCCAACGAAGTGAACTACAAGATGAAATCGATCGCCTACAATCTGGAGAGCCATGTAAGCGAATTGGCAACCTAAATCCCTTCTTGGATGACGGATTATTAAGAGTTGGAGGTAGAATTCGTCACTGCAACCTACCTTACGATGTGAAGCACCAATGGATTGTTCCTGCTAAACACCCTGTGACAAGAAATCTCATCGTCGCTATTCATAGGGAAAATCTTCATGCTGGTCCAAATAGCATACTCGCAGCTCTAAGAGAACGGTATTGGATCCTGAATGGTAGATCGACGGTAAGGAAGGTTACGAGAAGTTGTATCACCTGCTTCAAATCAAACCCGAAGTTGGCTGAGCAATTTATGGGAGACTTGCCCTCCTATCGAGTCACCGAAGCACCTACATTCCTAAGAGTTGGAGTGGATTTTGCCGGACCCATCTACATCAAACAAACCGCTAGGAAAGCCGCACCAACGAAAGGATACATCTGTGTATTTGTCTGTATGGTATCTAAGGCAATGCACTTGGAAGTAGTCGAGAACCTCTCGACTGAAGCATTTTTGGCGGCACTACAAAGATTTGTTTCCAGAAGAGGAGTTCCTGAAGAGGTATACAGTGACAATGGAACCAATTTCATGGGAGCGAGATCGGAACTGCGTGAGCTGTACGAGCTCTTCAAGGCTGACCTCACCAGTGAAAGGCTATCGCAGTTTTGTCAAATCAAGGAGATCAAGCAAACAACAATTCCACCAAGCGTAGCTCATTTCGGAGGGTTATGGGAGGCGGGAGTTAAAAGTGTCAAATCGGTTATGAAGAAAGTATATAAATCCGCCTCTCTGACAATTATGGAATTTGCGACCTTGCTTTGCCAAATTGAGGCCATACTAAACTCGAGACCTCTTTTTGCTCATTCCTCTGACCCCAATGACCCTAATGTTTTGACCCCTGGCCATTTGATGATCAATCGACCTTTAACTGCTATCCCTGAGCCCTGTCTCGATGACATTCCCATCAATCGATTATCAAAATGGCAACATATTCAATTACTTCGACAGCATTTTTGGAACCGCTGGTCGAAAGAATATTTGGTAGAGCTTCAAACTCGTTCGAAATGGACGAGAAAACATGCAAATGTCGTTCCCAACACCGTCGTGCTTTTGAAGGAAGATAACATGCCACCGCAGCAATGGAGACTAGGTAGAATAATCAAAAGCTACCCTGGTCCCGATAATCTGACTCGCGTCGTAGATGTCCGTGTGGGGAACAGCATCTTCAAGCGGCCGATCCATAAATTGGCCCCACTACCCATTCTAGAGGAAAGTGCTGCAACTACAACATCACTTCTTTCTCGGTGGGAGCATGTTCAGTCCGTAACCCAGCGAACTGAAGAAACAAGCCACGCCTCCTTGCGCAACCATCGCCATCGTCTGCGCTCAACGCAGAACAGTTTTTGAATAAAACCATGGTGCCACCTAGCACCATTGATCAGTTTTTTCGCAACGACCAACAGCAGCAGAAGGAGAAGAAGATCGAGAAACAGCCCAGCCGAGACCAGCCGCAGCAGAGTCGAACCGACACCGGCAACAGCATCAGAGCCTAGCCGAAGCCGGCCGGCATCGGCGTGGAGCCGCAGCAGGCTGAAGAAATGTGTATTTTTCAACAAGAAGAAGAAGAGTAAATAATGTTCTAGAAAAGTCTCGTGTGTGTGTTTTGGATTCTTGCCAGGAGCTCCCTCGGTCCGCCAGCTGCAGCTAAAGAGTTAATTTTCGGCCCTTATCAGGGCCAAGAAGAGTTAATGGTAATTTTCGAGGCAATTGTTTGGCATTCGTCGCTGGTCCGCCGGTCGCTGCATTAAGGCAGTTCCCATCCCGCTGGTTCCAATGGGGAACCAGCACTCGTCGGCGGATACGCTGCATGAAGGCAGCTATGGATTCGCGCTCCACCCCGGAGCACCCAACAGCAATTACAGTCCACTGCAATATTAAGCTACACTATTAGTTTTAGATATATAGTGTCTTTGAGAAAAAAATTTCATATTTTTTTACGATTTTTTTCCATGTAGTGAAATTAGGGTGGTACCTATATTTCAGAAGTTCATAATATCAACTTTTTAATTTTTCGGTAAAGACTTGTGCAATGTTCCACAAAGTTGTAGAGCAATAGGGCACTGCACGGAAAGATCTCTTTCTCTTTCGTTCTTCATAAATTTTGACGTTTACTGGCCTTGTTGTTTTCTAATTTCTTTGCAGCGAAAAAGAGACAAAGCAGTCCGTGCAGTGCCCTATTAATTTTGAGCAACTTTGCCGAAGAAACCATTTTTCTATCACTTATGGTTCGCAAGTTATGGGCTTTTTAATAAATACGTTAGGGCGGTCCCTAAAAATCGGTATTCTTCACATAACTTTTTATACATTCATTTCTCGCATAAACTTTGTTCCGAGCACTTTTAGGACTTTTGAAGACGCACATTTTTGTTAAAGAACCATGGATCTATCTCTTATAACAAAAAAGTTATTCGAGTTTTTGTATGAAAAACATGTTTTTTCATATGCGTATATTTCAAAATGGAGCAAACCGATTTTCAATCTATTGGTTCTATTCGAAAGCTCGCACTTTTCTGCGTTTATGGTGGGAAAACTGAGAGAGCGTTTTTTGTTTAAAGCGTTTTATTTCATTTTGAAAAAAATATGTTTTTAATCGAAAAACGGCTATAACTTGATAAATAAACGAGATAGGTCCATGGGTCTTCAACAAAAAGATGTGCCTTTAGAAGTTCTAAATGTGGTCCATACAAAGTATCCCTCAAAAATCAATACATAAAAATATGTTTATAAAAAACGGTTTTCGTAAGGAAATAAACGTTAGTTAGATCAAAGTAGTTTTAGGTCTTTAGTTTTTAGGTCCCTTAACAAATATCAGCACAACAACTTTATACAGTTAATAATGGTACGTGGCCGGTCAATTGTAACAGGTCTAAGATTCAGTAAGTGGAACATTTAGTTGTCTGCTAGAGGTTTAAGAATATTCGCAGTGATGTAGGGGCCGGAGGCAGCTGGATAGGGCAAACGAAGTTTATTTTAATGCATCCAGCGTAGTGCAGCCTGACACAACCTGGCTATCGTCTCGCACAGGAGCTCGGTTGCAAATTTCCTTTCCATTAGAAAAATACTGATTAATCATCATTGATTTGTTAATTTTTGTGGCTTCATTCCTAGAAAATAAAAATTATATTATTACAAAAAAATCGATCAGAAAAGTACCAAATCCTTGAATAACGTAGAAGAAATATTTGACATTTGTTTGTTTGTTGATACCGGATGAGTGCCAATGTTTTTCAATAAATCAAAGCCTACTATGATTGAAATATGTAAATATTTTCTACCTCTTGAATGTCAAAAAGGCACTCACGGCCGCCATTATCTAGCGCAAAATACTGGATTGGTGAGCATTGAAGATCATTAAGGACAATCATCATAGAATCCAAATTCAAATAAAAGTACTCGAGTTTTCAAGCACACCACTTAATACGGAAGCAACGCACAACTGTCATTTTCATTATTTCAGCTTTGCTGCGACTTTTGTGCGTTGCTCCCATATTGAGTGGTGTGCCTTTAAAAACGCGAGTATTTTTAAATTTGGATTCTACGATGATTGCCCTTAAACGGTTAATCATCGAACGTCCAATTTCAAAGATCTTAGAAAGCTCATAACTTGCCCCGCGGCAGAGCATCAAGTTGGCTTAGATTAACCCGATTTTTTCTCATGATCTGATTTTATTCAATGCCTGCTTGAGAACCTTACGGTTACATGTTACCAAACTCTTACCATTATTGTTGAACTGTTGTAAACATGCTGGAATCAAAAGGCTCGTTATGCAATTGACACATCAGGAAACTGGAAAAGCCAAAAGTGTTCTGATATTAATCGCTAAACAAATTTGCGTCAATTTTAAACAATAAGACTCTTTGAAATAAAATTGTTGCTTATTATCTATACGGGAATGCAGCAGAAATACAGATAAAATGACAGTTTCTCGGCTGATATTGGAAAAGAGGCGCATAATGAGCAAAACGACTTGATGGTTATATAGCGTATTTAGAAAATTGAATGTGCTAATCACTAGCAATTAAACCTAATGGGGTATGCTTGCTCCTGGATCACTCATGCAGTATCGGTTGCATTGTGATGTAAACAGCGGGCTTCACTTAATAGGTATTATACTATGTACAACGGTGTGAGTCAGCTTGTCGACGACAAAATCAGTGAGAATGCTAAAAAATACGACATTCTACGGTGGGCTGGTTATATTAGGGTAGTGTGAATAGGGACGTGGAAAACGTGAATAAAAGAGCAGAAAAGTTTCAATAGAAATTGTTTGCAATGAGCGGTGATACGAGTGGTGATTCATTATTTCAGTGAAAGTGCCCACTATTCGTACAGAGCCCATAATACGCATGTAAACCTTAATGACATTCTCTTTTGGTTTTGTTTATCCTATTACATATTATTAAAAAGGTTTTAGCTCTAAAAAGTAATAAAACAATATGTTCGACTTGTCATAAGACGAGTTAATACAATCCCATTGAATTCCACCACTTAATTGTATCTTGACAGATACGTATTTCGACCTCAAATGTAAGGCCGTCTTCATTGTCTCGTACTTGACTCGACTTAGTACGAGACACTGAAGACGGCCTTATATTTGAGGTCGAAATACGTATCTGTCAAGATACAATTAAGTGGTGGAATTCAATGGGATTGTATTAACTCGTCTTATGACAAGTGAAGACATTCCACTAAAAAGCTCAAAATAATTTTCTTATCAATATGTTCGAGTTTGTTGCCAAAATCGGGAAGAAAATGTTGCCAAAAACGGGTGTTGCCAAAATCAGGGGTAGACAAAAACGGGTGTTGCCAAAATCGGGATGAGACTGTATTATGTTGTATACATAATACACAAACATTTCTTGATCATTCAATTAGTCTTTAGCTCCAGGGTTCATATAAAAATAAAGATATGACAACTATAATTAATTGGTTTGTTCTACACCCAACCGGCGGATGTTAGATTTTTTAACAATTCTGTAAAAGAATCTATCAAAACCTGTATAAGAACTGGGCATATGCGAAATTGTTATATTCTTATATAAGTATTGTGTTTGTAAGCTATTCTAACAATACTTGTTTGAGAGCTTACATTTTTTGCATAAGAATCTAACAATTTCGCATATGTCCAATTCTTATACAGCTTTTGTTAGATTCTTATACAGAATTTTTAGAAAATCTAACAACCGTCGGTTGGGTGATAATATAGTCCTCAATTATTGAGATTAATTAAGTAAATATTATCGGTCAAAATGTTCTAATAAAATATCGCAAAGTACTCAGAACCACAGTCATTTGAATTTCAGTATTACAATCAGCTCAATTTCCTGCATGCATTATCTACCGATCCAAACGTCATCCATAAAAAGCGAATGATCATCATACTTATCAAATAAGCATTAGCAACAGCAAATTATCTTGTCTACACCGACAAAAATATTTTGTAATAGGGGTAATGACGGCTTTGGCAGGTTTTGTTCTATTATTGGCAGGGGGTTTTTTATGACTGATTATGCTCAAATTTGGCCCAAACATTCTTTGCACATCAAAGAATGTTGTGACCAAATTTCATAAAATTCGGTCGACAAAAACCCCCCTGCCAATAATAGAACAAAACCTGCCAAAGCCGTCTGTTCCCCTATTAAATTTATTTCCATACACATATTGAGAACATGCAACCAAAAGTAACGTTAAATTGAACTTACTGCAAATTGAAATCGAAATTAATTCAAACGACGCTAGTTTGTATGATTTATTTTAATTTTATTGGATTTCCCCGAATTTCCAGGGGTTAGACAAAAAGGTTGAAAATGGCATAATTTTGTCGAAGTTCAAATCAGCATAACTTTGCGTAGAAAAATCCGATTTCAATGAAATTAGGACCATCGGAGGCGGAAACTCTTCTAGTATGCTATCCCACTATTAAACCTGAGATAGGTCTTTGTGCACCGGAGACGTTCCAGGTTTTCCGAGGGTATGTTAAAATTGCATTTTTTTTCTTCTGCTTGTCATTGTATGTGACGTTTACTGACATCATGTTTTATGCTTTTCCCAGAAACTAGAACTAATATGCTAATCAATGCTGGCTACTCACTTACTTACTTATGGATCCTGTACACCTCTGGTGGTGCAAAGGGCCGACTAGAAAGATCTCCATCCTGAGCGTTGCCCAGCTATCGCTATAACCTGTTTCCAGGTTAGATTTCGGTCGATTTTTATTCCTTTAATGAGGCTACGCCGCCATGAGCCTCTGGGTCTGCCTCTGCTGCGATGGGTTCCAGTCTAATGCTTGTTTACAGATTTCGTTTCCGCCCCTACGTAGAGTGTGCCCGACCCAGCACCACTTCCGGTCCCTAATTTCTGGTGCTATTCGCCAATTCGAAGTCGTTTAGGTGCTCCATGGTTATAGGCTGCCATAACAGCCCGCGGTTTGGTTCACGGTCAATCGCATCTACCAAAATCTCGTCGATTACTATGAGGAACAGTAACGGTGATAGAATACATCCTCATACCAGCTACGAACCAGATAGGGTCGGACAAGATCCCATTGTGCAGCACTATACGAAATGGCCTCGTACTGTGCTTCGATGAGGCTGTTGTTGATGGTCCACACAGGATCTTCTGGCACGGAATCCGGCTTGCTGCCGCCGGAGAGTCGCATCGATCTTCTCCTGAATCCGGGCTAGGATAATTTTGCACAAAACTTTGAGAACGGTACACAGCAACATAATACCTTGCCAGTTATCGCATACTATCAGGTCACCCTTTATGGGCACCTTCACTAAGATACCTTGTATCCGTTTCCATTTTTGGCTGATGCAGATGTGGTCGATTTGATTATCTGTAAAGCCGTCACGGGAGACCCACGTGACCTTGTGAATCGGTCGATGAGGGAAGAGCGATCCACCGATCAACATGTCGTTATTACCACAAAATTCTGCGAACAGCTCTCCATTTTCGCTCATTTCTTCGAGACCATTGTGTTCCATAATGCGCTCACGATTCGAGTTGTCGGATCCGATCTTCGCATTGAAGTCGCCCAAACAGATCTTGATATCACCCTTCGGAATTCTATCTACGACGGCATTGAGTTGACTGTAGAAGTTCTTTTTGTCTTGCAGATCGGCAGCATCGGTTGGCGCATAACATTGGATTATAGTAAGGTTTCGGACCCGTGTTCTAAATCTCGCAACGATTATCCTTTCACTTATAGGTTCCCACTTCATAAGCGCAGAGTGTGCCTGAGCGCTTTGTAGGAAGCCAACTCCGCGATGCCGGGGAGCGTGTTCACCTCGTAAACCAGAGTATAGCAGAACTTGTCCCGACGGCGTTCTGTGTTCTCCAAAGTTTGGCCAACGGACTTCACTCAGTCCCAGGATCTCAAGCTTCATGCGGCGTGCCTCATTGGCAAGTTGTGTCAATTTACCCTGCTGGGCTAGGGTTAAAACGTTCCATGTTCCTATTCGTGTCCGTTGTTTCGCGCTAAGAGTCGTCGCCGTAAAATCAGTCCGTATTCTTTCCTTATCGGATTCTCGAACAAATTGATGTATCGGGAACAGTAGGTTGTTGGCCCAAGGTTCCCTATCCACCGGGATGGGGCTGCTATCTTAGGTATAGCTTCCGGGGAATAGCATTTCATACTCAGTCGCTGGATACCAGAACAGACGCTGTTGGAGCCGCACCTCCTTGGTGGACAGACGCTCAATCAGTCGGATCAAATTTGTTTAAAGTCCCACCCAACACCAGGACTAGGCTAGTGGGCTTTGAGCGGCACACGGTCTCTTTGATAGGGCCTGCTTGGGAACACATGCAGCTTTTTATAGAAGTTCAACAGATCGCACTGTCGAACCCCACCACATCCTAGGCAGACCCCACAGGACGCACCCTCTCACTCAAGCTGATGTCAGAAGAACAACAGTGCCCAGGCTGCACTACCAGCTAAGTACGCAACCCTTAGCTGGCGGTCAATTGTCATCGGAAGACCCGTGGAAGCGTGAGTATTGGAACTTGTGAGGACCAGAGCTATGTTAGGCCTTCCCGGATGTCAACTCACCATTTCGTAGCCCATCAATGCTGGCTGTAGATCGAAAATCCATTAGGTATACGCAGGGATATGGTGCGGCACGAAACTCTTTGCGTGCAGCACGCGTTGTTGGGAGCAAGCCCATTCAGATACAGAGAGGCGAGTAAGTGCGGATCGTTCTCGGGGCTCTCAAAGAGTCGTGCACAGAGTAGCACTCTAACTGCACTTTTTCGGTTCTGCTTTGGCATGATTTTCATGATCTAAACGGTGATTATTACACGCGTGTTCTGCAGAAAGATGGTTGATCGGCGTATTATTTGTTCGACATGTAGAAATATAAATAAATAAGAAAGAGAAAATTTATCTACTATGGGAAATATGTAAAAGTTAAAAGATAATAGTTCTTTTTTCATATGATTTCTTTAAATACATTTCAATCATTTTTAAATCAATTCGTTTATCTATGGAGATATGTGAATTGATTTTAAGTATTCAATTAAAACGCAAATATTTCAAAATATTTTCAAGTTTCCAAGAATCTCTTTGTGTGAATAATAATGAAAATAAATCAACATTTTTACGCTCAACTTAATTTTTACCTAATTCCTAAAAAACTGCGTAAAAACTACTTTAACGGAAAGCTTTTTAAAACATTACGTAATATGGGACCACTTTATTTCCAAAATCCACGTATAAAAATTCGCTTGTAAATAACCACATTTTTCTTATTATTTAGCAGGGCTTCATCATATTGACCCGCTCTTTCAACAATGATCATTTTGACGGTAACTATTATTCAAACATAGGTACCCTTTTTATCAATGGTCAATATAATTAGATTTTTTATTTCTACCAACGGCACTTCCGAACGCACGTAGAGTGGAAGATATTGTCAACAAAAACAATAACTGTAGCAAATAATTTGCAATTATAAATCGCACTGCAGTGATTTGAAAACAGAAATTCCTAAATTACAATTATCTCTGACCGCCTAAATGGATTTCTAATTGCAGTTATCTATAGTTTTTGTATTATTTTCTAAGAAGAAACTGCATAAATGAATTCCAATTATCTGCAAATACATGGCTTTTAACGGTATAACTTTCAAACAAATAAACAACCATATTGCGGGCATTAATCATTTCAATTTTCTCGATGAATTCGAAATGCACAATGTGCACTACCCGTGCTACCCGAAAGGGTAGTGTAGCCTTTGACTCGCACGCAGCAGCAAGAGCCCGCGCACCTTCGGCTCATAGCTCGCAAAATTTGAGAGACGCGCACCCGAAGGCACGAACATTTTTCGCACCGCTCTGAGTATTAAGACAAACCCTGGGTATACGCAGATATATAGCTATTTTCGGCACGGAATAAGCCATACACCCTTAACAAATGTCACTTTCGCAGAACATCCGGAACCTGTTACAAATTAGCCTGAGAGTCTTACAATTCTCAAAATGACTATATTCATCGTCTTGGATAAACATGAATTTTGACACCCATACCCATGCATGGTTCCAGATGGTGCCAAAACTAGCTCCTCCTGGAAGGCCCTTGGAAACTGCTATAAGGGTGGCTCCATCATTCTGGAAATGTTTATGTAATTATCGTCTCGCAAAGGCATGAAGTTAGATACTCACTGACTATGGATCGACTGTACGTTTTAATTTTATTTATTGAACGGCTACTCAGTCTTGCAATATTTTTCCCTTGAAAAAGACACAATCCCCGTGTCGAAACGTCGGGTAAATAAAAAAAAACTCGTTGTAATGACTGAG
The DNA here is from genome assembly GCF_024139115.2 of Armigeres subalbatus. Taxonomy (NCBI): domain Eukaryota; kingdom Metazoa; phylum Arthropoda; class Insecta; order Diptera; family Culicidae; genus Armigeres; species Armigeres subalbatus. Next base: position 278,367,852 of record NC_085140.1, read on the forward strand.
TAGCCATTCACATTCAATAAATAAAAGTTAGACACTCATATTTGCATTACTCCGATCATTTATCATTTCATCAGACCGGACCGGGGCCGTTTTTACGGAAATGGCCATATATATACGTAGTTTTGATGGATTCTCGATCTACAGCCACCATTGGTAAAAAAAAAACAAATGAATATACCCTCGGAAAACCCGGAACATCTCTGGTGGCCAAGGACCAATCTCAAGTTTACTAGAAGAGTTTTCGTGTCCGACGGTTCCAATTTTATCAAAATCGGATCATTCTACGCAAAGTTATGCTGACTTGAACTTCGACAAAATTTTGCCTATCTCAACCTTTTTGTCTAACCCCTGTATATTTGTATTTGTATTTCCAATTTATGTTTGATATGTCAACATACATTTATTTTTTTCAATTTTGCTCATTTGGTAGGTCAATATCATTTTATAATGCAGTTAGTAACAGAGGCGTAGAAGCCGACGTACTCGTGGTGACTCAAGGTTAGGTTCACAATGTTCAAGAATGGAAGGAAATTAGGATTCGGAAATCAGGGAATCATCATAATCAAAGAATGCCAGGGACGATGTGGTGTGTCGTCGTGCTCGAGGATTGGTTCGACTGGGAGCATCTTCCGGATGGGCAGAGCTACGGAGCTCTACGGAACAGCAAGCATAAGTCTCTGCTTTGAAGAAAGAGAAAAAAACAAAGTAGGTATTAGAATGTTATGCCAAAAGAACAAAGAAAACCATAAATGGCCTGCATATAGACTAGATCACGATCTCCCAAAACTCCTCGAACTTCCCTGAAGGGTTGTTTACCCTCGGGCCACAAGGGTGTCCAATAGTCTGGAGGCGTCATTTTCCGAGCAGAGCCAAACTACGTGATCGATGTCATCACAATCGGCTCCACACCTACATAAGTTGCTATCGACAAGGTTTATTCTGTACATATGTGCGTTCACTGCATAGTGATTGGACATAAGCCTCGACATCACGCGAATGAAGCCTCGACTTAAGTCCTCGCCTCTGAACCACGCTTGTCCAGAAACTTTTGAAACAATGGAAAATAGCCACCGTCCATGTTCGTTGAATGTCTGATTACTTTGCCAACTTTGAAGAGTACTCTGATGGACTAATGGGAAAAACTCGTTGCTCGAGATTTTTCGCTTAACTTTTCAAAAGGACCTAAGTAACATTTTTTTCATGAATTAATTTGAATAGCGCAATCAACAAAAAAACATGAAAGCTTTTGATTGCAGTACTCAAATTAATTCATGAGAAAATTGTTACTTAGGTCCTTTTGAAAAGTTAAGCGAGATTTGTCTATCATAAACCGCACCTTCATGTGCACCCACCTTTGCCAGCGAATCTGCTTTCTCATTGCCATAGATTGAGCAGTGAGATAGGACCCAAACAAAGGTAATCTTGAATGATCTTTCCACCAAAACACGCATCTGCTCTCTTATGTTTGTAAGAAATGAAACTTTTGATAGAAAAAACATACACCTTAGATTTTTTGACACAATGCACAATATAAGCTAAGCTTTCCATCGATGTATTAATATTCAAAATCGGTGGTTGCAAATCTGGCGGAAAAATAGTTTTCAAAAAGAAATTCAAGATGGCAGCCAAATTCAATACGGATGCTTCTATTTTTACTATTGCAAATTGAGGATAAACTCTTCCTCTGTCCAACGATATGCTGATCTCTACAATCGGTTGAGAAATGTTGGAGTTATGATAATTTTGGTGTATCAAGAATTGACAAAAATCGAGGGGTCCATTAAAATGATTTCGTGTATAACTGACGAGGGGTTCATCTTTCTTAAGAATTTAACTAGGATCCTTAATATACTCGCCGAAAGCTTCCGAAAGAATATAAATTTAGGCATTTTTAAGAACCTCGTGCAAATAGTGGCCCGGTTTCCGGGTTTCAGCGAGAATTACTCAATTATTGGCTGAATACTAAATGATAATGAAATGATAAGTTCAATCACTGCTTCAAATACTCTTCGAAAAGCTCAGACCCTCCGTGTTTACGGAAAGCCTTGAAGGCCTCAGATTTCTGAGAATAAAACTTAGTACATTCATCATCCCATCCAGGAGTGGCTGGTCTTCTTATAACAGATGTACATGGAACGCGTCGTTTCTCAGCTTCTTTTTTGAAATAATTCGGTAAGGAATTTTTTTTTTTCATCCAATGGTGAAAAAATATCAGTTGATTCACCACCAATTTTTATCGACGATGCAAATTTTTGCAGGTTTGTGAGGTCGAAAGAAACATTAACTGTCTCAGATTCTTGATAGCCACTTTTAATTGTGGTGACTATCGACATATGGTCGGGGTTCAGCCAAACCGCACAACCGCATAAAGACAGACCAATACGGCTTTGTTGACCATTTGGTCCTTTTCGAGTTACATCACCAGTGTTTAAAACATTCAAATTGAAATCGTCACACAAATCATAGCTCTATAATCATCATACGTTTTGCCCCATCCAATACCATGTGCGTTCATATAAACCCAATATTAATACTGGGGATGATAGAAGGAAGACTGTGCTCCAAAGCTACCGACTATTAAGAGATGCGTTTTGTGGAATATAAACTGAAGCTAAGCAAAGATATTCTTCACATTTACTTGACATGTGTCGATTTCTAAGCCGGGAGCAGTCGGAATGGGAATTCTGTAGAAGTACACCACCATAATGATCGTCCCGATCTTGGCGAATAATATTAAAAGTTGTTTTGTCTTCTGAAGTTGAGTTGATTTCGTCTTCTAAAGAAAGTCATGTTTCACAGAATGCAAGTTTATCGCAATCGGAATTGCGAACCAAAAACTTGAACACGTCTATCTTATTTTTCAGACTATGACAGTTCCACTGCAGCACAGTGATTGTATCTGGGCTGCGAAATGGTGAGTTGACATCTGGGAAGGAGCGACCTACACAGCTCTGGTCCTCACAAGTTCCAATCTCACGCTTCCACGGGTCTTCCGATGACAATTGACCGCCAGCTAAGGGTTGCGTATTTAGCTGGTAGTGCAGCCTGGGCACTGTTGTCCTTCTGACATCAGCTAGAGTGAGTGGGTGCGACCAACGGGACCATCGTCCCTAACCCTTAATCCCAAGGCGTTAAGCGACCCGTGCCGAGGGGATGCATGGCCAGGGGGGTGAAATAATGAGCTAGGCCTTTAACGGAGCCTGTGGGGTACCTGGGCACCCTCCACAGTAATTGTCCCTTACCGCGTCATGCTTGGCTCTGGCGTGGTGGACCTCTTTTCCCGAGCAACTCGTGGGACCAAAATGGAAAACCAAGTTAATTATTCAATTAGTGGTAGTAGTGTAGGCGACAACCCTTTCGCAAGAGGTGGGTTGTTCAGGTCTCCGCCTAGGAGGCCAGAGGCAATAGTCGGCAGCTCAGTGCGCAGCGCCAGCGTGGGTCACTTAATCATCTCCCAGGTTCCGCCGGTAGAGGTTATAGACGGCCCATGGCTTGTGGAGGCAATAAACCGCAAACGCGATGGGCTTTCGGCCTTCGAGGTGGTGACGGAACAGCTGGACGCCATCATCGACTTTACGTCATCGAAGCATAATATCAGTAAGGAACTCAAGAGGAGCTTGCTGAAACTTCGAAAGTCGATGCTGGACGCCAAGCTGGAGATGGCGGTCGGGACGGCCAAGTGTAAACCCGTGAAATCCGTGGAGTCGAGGTCTACCCAGACTGAGGCCCAAGGATTCGCGGACTCGGGCAAGGTTGAATCGACCGAGGGCGTGCCAGCGAAGACGGTGGTGCTAAAGTCTACCCAGACCGAGGCTCAAGTATTCGCGGGCACGTCGGGGGTGGCTGCTCCAACGGAGCAGACACAAAAACGGGGGAGACAGTCTCCAGGGGATGAGCTCCCTGGGAGCCGCTCCAAAACGCGGAGGGTTACTACCCCGAACAAGGGTAGGGGGCTGGGAAGCTGAACCCCGGCCAGGTACCTCCAAAACCGAGGGAGAAAGGACCTGGAAAGGTTCGTCCACCCAGGAAAGACGGTGGTAAGGGGTTACGGCAGGCTGAGAGCTCTCCGTCGCACCAGACCAGGGAAATAGAGGGGGATGACGCCTCCTGGACCCTGGTCAAGCACAAGAGGAAACCGAAGACGTCAAGGGCCGAAAAGAAGGCCCAGGCGAATGAGGGTAGCAAGAAGTCTAGGGTAGGTGCCAATCGCTCCAGGGGCGATGCCCTAGTCATCAAAACGGACGAGGCTAAGTACTCGGATGTCTTGAAGGCGATGAGGAGTGACGTCAAGCTCGGTGAACTCGGCGCCGACGTACGTCGAATAAGACGTACCCGGATGGGCGAGATGATCGTCGAGCTGAAGCGGGCAGCTCGCAAAAGGGCGTCACCTACAAGAAGTTGGCGGAGGAAGTCCTAGGCGAGACGGTCAATGTGAGGGTACTCACGACGGAGGTGAATCTAAGGGTTAAGGACCTGGACGAGATCACTGAAGTCGAAGAGCTCGTCACGGCACTGTGGTGACAGTGAGAAGTGGAGACGCCCACCGCAGCCGTTCGGTTACGGAAAGGTCCGGCAGGGACGCAAGTAGCATTGGTACGGCTATCTGCAGCGGACGCCTCCAAAGTAGTCAAGTTAGGAAGCGTCAAGGTGGGATGGTCGGTATGCCCTGTGGGCATATACGAGCAACCCGAAGTTTGCTTCAAGTGCCTGGAACCGGGGCACAAGCAATGGGACTGCAAAGGCCCTGACAGAAGCAATCTCTGCCGACGCTGCGAATTGGAGGGACATAACGCACAATGCTGCACGAACCCTCCCAATTGTTTGATTTGTTCCAGCAATGCTGTGAACAGCAAGCACCCCATGGGGGGTTCGATGTGCCCGGCATTTAAGCGTGCTGCAAAATCACAGTGCAGGTAACACAGCTGGCTTGCTTGGCCTCGCCCGAGTGTTTGGTGTGCGCAGGTTTAGAGGAAACGGCGGAACTCGTGTTGTTTGTGTGCTCACGTTTTCGCGCAATGCGTTACCACATGCTTGCCACATGTGGTCTGGACACTATCCCGGACAACCTAGTTCGGAGGATGTGTAAAGACGAAGTTGGCTGGAACGCCGTTTTATCGGCTATCGTCTCGGAGCTACACAGAAGGTGGCGCGTGGACTCAAGGATGGCTAGTTCAGGCGTAAATAAGAGGTGGTCCAAGGGATCGGAGTCAGCTTCATGGGTCATACCGGTGGTCATGCTCTGTGGTCGAACTCGATCCTTTTATCGAACAAGTGGCCGCGCGAAGAACAACATGGTATCGTCGCTTTCGCGTCGTCGGTCAACCGGGCGGGTTCCAAGCTCGAGGACGGAAAGGGGTCCTCGTCAAGGCTGGGGCAGGCGTAGGCACCGCGTCGGCAAGTCCCTCTGTGTGCTGGCGAATAGGCCCTATCGCAGAAAGGTCAATTTGGGGTGCACGCGGCATCATCATTCTTGATACCAGTCGTGCAGAGGGAAGCAGGCGCGAAGTCGACCCTGCCCACCTTCCGAGGACATAGGGCATGGTAAGGCCACCTGGAAAGCCGGCAACGCGCTGGCGCGATACCATGGTGTTCTTCTAAAAAAGCGAGTCACGATGTTCGGGGCTGCAAGGACACGCAGCTAACCTCGAGGGTGCGTTGTGCACTGGCCCTCCTTTGAAGCATTACTTTCTGGTTGTACCAAAGGGACTATGGGCTTGGCGGCAATGGAAACGGTTTAGCGGGTCGGGAATGTAGTCCTGCCTCCCTCGGTGATCCCTAACCCCGCACTTCCTGGTCAACCCAGCATGTCTGTTGAGCAGATTCCCCCTCCATTGTTTAGGAAGAAAAAAAAACAGTGATTGTATCTTGTGTAATGGCCGTATTATCCATCAAAAGATACAGTTTCTGCAAGAAGAGTTTATGAAACAGTCAATTGCTTCAGATAACTTTTTACTGCTAGAATAAAGAGGTCAATGATTGGCCTCAATGAATTCGGAATACCGAACAAGTTCAAAAACGATCTTCAAGGTCTTTAAAGGATATCAATCCTCGCTTGGACAGAATTCTTTTTCTATAAGTGCGAGTAACATTCTTTTTTTCGTTGATAGTCCTCTGATCGAATGTTTCTTTACATCGGTTATTGGCAATGGTGGGAATGTCTTGCTGCAACTACCACCGCAGAATCATCCATATCGGCTACGTCCAATTATACGTCAATGGAAATGGAATCGTAGTAATCACTGAAATAGCAGCCTTTGCAGTGGTATCGGCGGATGTGTCTTGCGCTTTAACCATTTCCGCATACTTGGACTGCTTGGAGCGCTGTACCAACGAGCGCTACCATTTTTGGGTGCGCTTTTTGTACAACGGGCAATCTTGCAAACCATGGGGAGAATCCATACCACAATAAGCACATTTTGTGGCTTGTTTATGGCAGGACTCCTCCCGATGACTTTCGAAACATTTGCCACAGCGTGGTTTGTTTTCACAAAATTCGGCAGTGTGACCAAGTTGTTTGCAGTTGGTACAATTAAATACCCTTGGCACAAAAAGACGCACCGGAAAAAACATATTTTCTATATCGACATATTTTGGGAGCAACTAACCGACGAATGTCACCCGTAGCGAGCCTGACTTAGAATATACCTTTTTACCATCTACCGTGGCTGCTGAATGCAATTCCTTGCAGTCCAGAATCTCCACGGTAGATTTCAGGGCAAGCACATCCTTGCAAGTCGAGCTCGCTGTGTTGACTACGCCTTCTATATCGACTTCTCGCAAGGGCACATAAACTAAATATTCAACAATGTACGCCCTGTAGTTCACAATTTCATCCGCAACCTGGTATGTAAGTGCGGTGATGCGTAGTTTATTCCGGTTATCCTGATTGAATTCGGTTGTCGGAAAACGAGGCGTCAAATCAAGTTTTATGCCTAGAAAATCAAGGCTCTTCACTTTCTGCCGAAAGTAAACAACCCAAGTCCCAGGCGAAGCCACATGGTACAATCATGTTCGAGTACTATCTTTCGATGGCTCATTGCCTCCTGCAGTCTCTGCCTCCCTCGCAAGATTGAAGGTTGATTGTTGCTTATGCTAACTTACAACTAATATCTAATTATAAAAAAAAACTAATTCAATTTACTTCTATTAGTTCTGCAAGACAATAGTCAACGGTTTTGGGTAGAAAGTTGTAAAATTTCAGAATCAAAATGTTGTCTACCAGCAGCGATGTTTGCAAACGCATATATTTGAGAAATTTTAATCCGATAAAGCGCTTGCCGCCCTATGATGAGTATGAGAATCAAAGATTTGATCGTTGATTGCGGTGGGTATGATTTGCTCATCCGGTGGATGGTCCAATCAGGGATTCGATTAACGTTTCCCATTAACTTTGCACAGGAATTCAAAACAATAACGGAAACGGTATTCTCAGTAACTGGATGCCCCCACAATAAGCGTTCTTAAATTCGTTGGAATCCTCTCTCTCAAGGCATGCGTCCTTGGCGAGAAAGGTTCCATCACAAATCATGCATTTAGCATCCATATGGCACTGGTTACATGACCCTACTTTTGACACAGACGGCACTGTGTAGGGATCTGGACATCCACCAGTGAACTAAATATAATTCTTAGGAAATCTCTCTTTATTTTCTTTTTCATTCTAATCAATTAGACTGGCATTAATCCAATACAATTACAAAATTTTCATATTTATCTCATCCAGTGATTTATTATCACCGGGAAAACTTTTCGGAATAACTATGAACAATCGCTCAGTTTTGTCGTCGTACGTAAAAAATATATGCCTCTTCTCCGCCAAATACGGGAGAAGACGTTTGCGATCATCAAACGATCTCAGCAATACACTGCAGTCACTAGTAGTCACTAGTCACTAGTAGACTCACTACCAATTCGAACTGTTTGCACAATTCGTTAATCGAAGAATTATTACCAATATAAGAGTTAGAAACGTTTAGACAGAACGCTTAGGCAGGATAGTCTGGGAAGGAAGTAGAGAATTCTTCCTCTTGTTTTTTTTTAGTCGTGATCTTCTTAGATCTAAGAGGTTCATTCCCAGAACGGTACCCTTGCAGGATTACCACTGCTAGTCGGAATTTCACTTCCGTAAGCGGGCTTGACGAGGGTACGGGTTCAAGAAAAGATCGCAACGGAACGGGATCAATGGGTTGAATAGCACTGAGAAGCATAATGTTAAAATTGAACTAGCTTCGGATAATTTTAAAACTTCTTACATCGGAGACGAGCCAGCCTCGGGCTGAAAGTCTCTTTAATAAAGACACAAAAAAAAAAGCTTCTTACAGCAAAGAGCAAATACAACGGTACAACGCGAGTGTATAAACCGATCTAATTTGGAGGCGTTTTGAAGCAAGCAAACTCAGTTATCAATATTAGTCTTTTTTTTGTCTTTACCTTTATTTCCCGTATTCATAATCAAATGAGCTTTTGTGTTCCACTGAAAAATATTGAAGAATTTGACATAGACGTTTGCAAGATGCTAAACAGCCAAATGCTGAAATGCCTTTAAATACAGATAAATGATGATAATAATTTCTCTTACGTTTTGTTGTCTTTTCAGCTGAAACATTCCCCAATACGCATGATAAACAGTTACTAAACAAAACGTTCTTCAAATAATTGACAGCGATCCCGTCATCAATTACAGCTGGAAGAAAGATGAAATATTGTGCAGTTGTTATATCGTTTTGAACCTCTTCATTGTGGAATATTTGTTTCCATTGTAATCCGACATAAAATGTTAAAACGTAATACCTACCTGTAGGATGACAAACGCATTTTCAAGTGGTGCGGTGATACGGTTACTGTTGCAAAGTATAAGAACTTGTTAAAAGAATGACAATATTTTACTCAACAGCGAGAGCTTACAATCAAATACGAAGTATCCGTGCAGAAACTTATTTCGAACGAGCGAAAAAAACTGCAACTGCAATAAAAATTACCATACAGAAGAAAAACTTCCTTAGCTCAGATGAAATATCATCTCCTCTGTACAACTTTCTTTTGAACAATCTTTTTTCTGTCACAGTGCATAGCCTTTCATCCAGGCTCGCAATGCGCTCATCGCGCAACGATGACGACGGCGCTGGTGACAACGGCGACAACCGATGTCGGCACTTCTCAGCGGCGCGTTGAAGCATATGATTCGACAAGAACAATTCCCGGGATGCCCTTTCCCACTCCCCCTCTTTAACCGGATCTGATGGGCTGCTGGGGCCCGGATATCAGCCTTCATTCTCAAAGCACCAGTTCGGTCCACTCGAAATCTGCTTCGCTCTCGGGCCGGCCCAAAATAAAATTACGATGCAAAAGGCGTGAAAATTTCGAACCGGGTTTATGCATAGAAAGGAGAGGGGGGGGGGGAGGTAGTTTAGGAAGGGTGGAAGGAGTGTGGATAAAAATTCATTTCAAATATCCTTCTTCAACTATTTACGCTGTTACCAATTTGGAATGGCACCAAGCTAGGCCGGAGGGGGTCTGAGTGTAGATATTCGCCTTGCATTCCGAGGAAGACAATTGCGCGCTGAACAATTCTGAGAAGCAAGGACGGACACGGCTTGAGTTGCAAATTATTCATTAGGAAACGGCATTCTTTCCATAGTAAATCAAATTGTTTTCTAGGGTCTACGGATTACGAGTAGTTGTGATATTCAGAGAAATTAGTAAAATATCTTGTCGTCCCATGAGCATTATATCTACAAGTTGAGTAACTACCGGAGTGCGACGATCAAATTAGACCAAAAAAAACTGATTCTGATGATGAGTCAGACTTCAGGGAAGCAAGTGATATTTTACTCTAATATTGAAACACAAATGAGAACAACGGTACTGTTATGAGAGGGATGTGAATAAGTTGATCAAAAATAATATATTGGTAGTGATTTTGAAAACTTTGCATATTGCTATGAATCATACTTTTAAACTTTTTTAATAGCATTATTTTTCTTTGTCTTTCCAGGACAGCCCATCTTTTAGTCAAAACAACTTTACAAAAAGTTTTGCCTTCCAAGCTTGGCAGAAAAGCTATCTTTTCAAACCTTCATTTCAATTATCCCACTCATCCAGTACTCTTAGCGGTGCAAAATATACAGCTCATCATCTCCTCCCGAAAGCCACATGAGACCTCTCCCAGATAATCCGTGGTTCGTTTGTGATGAGACCGACGCCCAAGTTGCCACTGATTCCGCTTGTCATCTTTTCTGTGGCCACATCAGCTTTCATTTCATTTAACCCCTTCATAAGCTGTACTGCCGCGTTGCCTCCAACTGCCATTCTTCGGCTCTATTCCTAAATTATGATATACTTTCGCCGCCGCCGCATTTCCGCAGTGGAAGAAATTTGAATAAATTAAGATCAGTACGAAAGCTTGTTCGGTGGAACCCGAGATAGATTCCGACAGAGTGGAAGAAAGAATTAAAACAAAAACCCGACTTAATCCACCTACAGTGAACGCAACCCTTCTTACAGTTTTGAATGGTTGTGTGTGCACAGTGCATATTACATTTTCTATGCATATGACCTTCAATTGAATATAAAATAACTGATATTATCATGCTTTTAACGATTTCAAAATAAAAAAAAAGAGATATTTCTGAAAATTTAACAATTTTTAAAAAATACAAAAAGGCTGCAGATTTGATTTGCCGCCTTAAATGGCAATATTACAGCTTCTGTTTAAGCCCGAAAGAGTTCAAATTGCGTCATAGACGGCTGAGATATTGGTGTGACAATTTTTCATTAGTAGTCTGAAAATATGTCTCATATTCGTATTTCACAGATATCTCTGAAACCGAATTTCCGATTGCAGAAAAAAATTAATGAGTCCAATGACAAAAACATAGCTTTCGTTTAAAGATAAAATCGCACAAATCGGTCCAAGGACGATTGAGATTTTGTTGGGACATATTTTACCAATGTGTGAAGTTGATACGTCTAATGCTTTATGTTCGTATTTCAGAGATATCTCCGGAACCCAATGTCTAATTGCAAGAACAAAATACAATGGGTTCAATGGCAAAGTCATAGCTTTCGTTTAAAGATAAAATCATGCAAATTGGTTTACAGACGGCTGAGATATTCATGTGACATTATTTTGTTAGTTTTCTGAAAATGCACTTCATGTTCGTATTTCTCACATATCTCTGGAACCAAATATCCGATTGCAAAACTCGTACAATGACAAAGTCATAGCTTTCGTTTAGTGTTAAAATCGTGCAAATCGGTCCACGGACGGCTGAGATCTTGATGTGAGATTTTTGTAACGCACACACATACGCACACACGCACACACGCACACACACACACATACATACATGTGCTCAGTTCGTCGAGCTGAGTTGATTGGTATATACGACTTGGGTCTCCGAGCCTCGGATAAAAAGTCGATTTTTCAAGCGATCTTTATACCCTTCTTAGGGTGTAAGAAGGGTAAAACGACTCAAAAAGGATCTAGGAGGATAGTGCGGAATAGCATGGCGCAAGCTTGCCGACCCGAGTGATAATTCATTTTCATTATAAAAATTTCTAGAAAACGGCGAAAAAACCGAATTACCGTGAAATGGGGCATCTTTGAAAATGCGGATGTGATATCTAATGATTGCGGCTTAGAGAACTAAACGTCTTTTAATAAATGTGACGAATGACGTTTGACGAGTCGTTATGTTGATTTTGTCAATCAAAATGGCATAGTCGCCTTTTTCATGTAGGTATATTTGATGTTTCGTCGAAAACACTGCTATTTTGACATTTTAAAGCGCACTTTGGTGCGTAACATTTAGTGTTAATTGGGGGGGTTCCGTAGCGTAGTTGGCTACACGTTCGCCTTACAAGCGGATGGTCATGGGTTCGATTCCCAGCCCCTCCACTAAAACCCTCGTCAGTCGCCTGATCCGCACACGGTGGCGTTTGGGGTACGTGCCTTACCGTCACGGCTGCCTGATGACGACTGACAACATGATCTTCTCGGAGGCATTCCTCCAACGTTATCCGGACAAATGGCAACCGAACAATGCAACGATCATCGGATACACGACATGGACAAACGGACACAATGGACTGACGATAAGATGGACTGGCAACGACAACAATAATGGTAATGGAAATCTAAAAATAGATTCTGTGTGGATTCTGTACAGCAGAATACTACAGTAGATCTCGGCACAGTAGCGGTTAACAAACACAGAGTGCCTACCAAATAAATGAAAGGAATAAAAAAAACTTAGTGTTAATCAACAAACCCCTCACTCATGAGTCCTATACATCTCTATAGCGGTACATAGGGCTAATGTAAAAGAGCTTCATCCTGGACGATGTTTGCTTCAGGGCCCAAGTCAGATTCCTATCGAATTCCGACGAATTTTGGTGCGTTGACTAATCTGATTGTATCTTAAATTCGTAGTAGCAGCCTTTATACGTGGTCCTATATCGATCTTGGTTCCGCCGTTCGACGTATCTTTATCTTTATCTTTATCTCTATCTCTATCTCTATCTCTATCTCTATCTCTATCTCTATCTCTATCTCTATCTCTATCTCTATCTCTATCTCTATCTCTATCTCTATCTCTATCTCTATCTCTATCTCTATCTCTATCTCTATCTCTATCTCTATCTCTATCTTTATCTCTATCTTTATCTCTATCTTTATCTTTATCTTTATCTTTATCTTTATCTTTATCTTTATCTTTATCTTTATCTTTATCTTTATCTTTATCTTTATCTTTATCTTTATCTTTATCTTTATCTTTATCTTTATCTTTATCTTTATCTTTATCTTTATCTTTATCTTTATCTTTATCTTTATCTTTATCTTTATCTTTATCTTTATCTTTATCTTTATCTTTATCTTTATCTTTATCTTTATCTTTATCTTTATCTTTATCTTTATCTTTATCTTTATCTTTATCTTTATCTTTATCTTTATCTTTATCTTTATCTTTATCTTTATCTTTATCTTTATCTTTATCTTTATCTTTATCTTTATCTTTATCTTTATCTTTATCTTTATCTTTATCTTTATCTTTATCTTTATCTTTATCTTTATCTTTATCTTTATCTTTATCTTTATCTTTATCTTTATCTTTATCTTTATCTTTATCTTTATCTTTATCTTTATCTTCATCTTTATCTTTATCTTTATCTTTATCTTTATCTTTATCTTTATCTTTATCTTTATCTTTATCTTTATCTTTATCTTTATCTTTATCTTTATCTTTATCTTTATCTTTATCTTTATCTTTATCTTTATCTTTATCTTTATCTTTATCTTTATCTTTATCTTTATCTTTATCTTTATCTTTATCTTTATCTTTATCTTTATCTTTATCTTTATCTTTATCTTTATCTTTATCTTTATCTTTATCTTTATCTTTATCTTTATCTTTATCTTTATCTTCTTTATCTTTATCTTTATCTTTATCTTTATCTTTATCTTTATCTTTATCTTTATCTTTATCTTTATCTTTATCTTTATCTTTATCTTTATCTTTATCTTTATCTTTATCTTTATCTTTATCTTTATCTTTATCTTTATCTTTATCTTTATCTTTCTTTATCTTTATCTTTATCTTTATCTTTATCTTTATCTTTATCTTTATCTTTATCTTTATCTTTATCTTTATCTTTATCTTTATCTTTATCTTTATCTTTATCTTTATCTTTATCTTTATCTTTATCTTTATCTTTATCTTTATCTTTATCTTTATCTTTATCTTTATCTTTATCTTTATCTTTATCTTTATCTTTATCTTTATCTTTATCTTTATCTTTATCTTTATCTTTATCTTTATCTTTATCTTTATCTTTTCTGATATTTGATGGGCCACAGCTCCTCCTCGATGCACCTTCACCGAATGAAGTATCCAGTTACACTGCACACGATCCAGAGCCGATCCGATCCGATCGCTCTGAACGTTCAGCGCCCTCACCTCTAGTCCTCTTAACTGCAATACCCCATCGTGTACGCGACGCTTCTTTCAGGTTATTTACTTTACTCATACTCACTTGATGCTCTTCTAACATAATTTCGTATTGTATAAGATCATCGATGTCCATCCCTTTAGACATTTGGTATTAATCATGAGGTGACGACGCCAGGTGCAGCTCTCTTGTTTACCTTCGAGTGCTGTCCGCTCCAGCACCACTTCACTATTACCACAACTAATACAAAAGGTCGGAAGGGGAAAAGGTTGAAAGGACAAAAAAGTCGATAAAAAAAGTCGAATAGACATATTATTTTACACTTTAAACATATGCTATTCTTTAAAGTGTACTTAACCCTCTATCACCCAAATTAGTGCTCTCGTTAAAAATCACTATTTTGCTTTCTAAACCCGATCTGAACACATTTTAGACAAAAAATATAAATTCTGGATTTCATTAGCTTCACCTTTTTAGAATTTTATTTGTGTAGTTTAGAATTTTTTTTTTCTAGATTTAAACAAGCATTAAAGTTTATATTACTGATTGACTTTTTTTTTTGTTTAATTCTAAACAATTAGAAGCTACAAAAAAATATCAAAGTAATGAAAATAGGTCTACTAGGTTTGAAGTATAACGAATTAATGAATGTTTTATTATAACAATTTATCATGGCTATCTATGATACAATTCTTCGACGGTTACTATCTCAACATTCCCCCTTAACCAAGAATCATTGTACAAGTCCAAGGGTCTTCGTTGCTTCAACAAATTTTGAAATAGTTAGCGCTTTTGTGAGAACATCTGTCTTTTGTAATTCAGTTCCAACATGTACTAGTTTGATCAGCTTCTTTTCTACATTTTCGCGCACGGAATGATGCCGAATATCAATAAGTTTACTGCGCGGTGAATAGCCAATCTCCTTCTCCGCCAGGTGTATAGCACTCATATTGTCACAGCAAATTGTAACCGGTAAAGTAATTCCTAACAGTTCGCTTCGCAATCCTCGCCACCATAAAGCTTCTTGAGTAGCAGCGGAGACAGCCATATACTCAGCCTCCATTGTCGACAGCGCTACAGTTGACTGTTTCCTGCAGCTCCAAGATATCGCACCACCAGACTCCAAGTAAACGTAGCCAGTGATGGATCGTCGAGTTTCGGAATCATTCATCCAATCAGCATCGCTATATCCGATAAAACTTTCAATGTTCTGTTTTGAGTACGTCAGCTTCATCGTTTTGGTCCCCTTTATATATCGCAAAATTCGTTTAGCCGCAATCCAATGAAGTTTCCCTGGGTTGCTACAGTATTGACTAACCACGTTAACTGCATGACAAATATCCGGTCTTGTAGATAATGCTAAATACTGCAAGCCTCCTACCGGCTCTCGGGATGGTACTGCTTCCATTTCTTTTCGCTCTTGTTAGGATTTCGGACACATCTCTTTAGTCAGCCTCTGATTTGGATCAGCAGGTAATGATACAATGTTACAGTTGGTTACGCCGAAACGCTGCAGTAATTCGTTGATGTACTGCTCTTGATCCAACATTACCTTGTCATCTTCTTTTGTCACCCGCATTCCAAGTACTTTATTTGCCACACCTAAATCCTTCATTTGAAATTTCTTCTTCAGCTCTTGTTTCAGCTTATCCACCCATTGTTGATTGTTGGAGAACAGCAACAAATCATCGACGTATACGGCAACGATGAGGATCGAGTTACCTTCTGACTTAAAATAGACGCATGTGTCATACGAAGACCGCTTCAGCCCAATTTGCCTCAGCTCAGAATCCAACTTCAAGTTCCAAATTCTGCTAGCTTGCTTTAATCCTTATAGCGCTTTTCTCAACTCGCAGACTTTCGTGGGATTTGCTGAATCGATAAAACCTTCCGGCTGCTCCATGTATATCTCCTCTTCTCCTAAATCACCTTGCAGAAATGCTGATATTGCATCCATTTGATTAATCTGAAGATCCTTCTTCGCAGCCAATGACATTAGATAACGAATTGTTATGTACCGGACCACTGGCGAAAATGTTTCGTTGTAATCAACGCCCTTGACCTGCGAATAGCCTTTTATCACCAGACAGGCCTAATACCGCTCGACAAATCCGTCCGCATGTGTTTTCAGCTTATAGACCCACTTACACAGTAACATCTTTCGTCCTCTAGGTAGATCTGCTAAACACCAAGTTTGATTCTCCACCACGATTCCATTGTTCACTATCATCTTGTAAAATCGCCTGACTATATGTTTTGGGCTCAATGATCTTCTCGGGGAAACAACCCGAGCAAAGTCTGAAAACTTAATGAGAGCATATAGAAAACATATTTTGATATTGATATCAAATGGAAATCATAATTTGTTTTCAAATAAGAATCATCATGACTGATTACATATTTTGATCTCATTTTGCTGTTGATTTCTAAATTGTATGATCTGACATCAAACTGTGTACTTATTTTGTTATCGGAACCAATATCAAAATTAGTTTTCGATTTGCTCTCATCGATAGCAGGAATAGTTTTCGATTTGATGTCACAGTAAGATTTTTCTGCTGTAGATTTTGATCTTTTAACCGTTAAAACGACCAAAAGGATATCAACCTGAGTTATCAAAATTAGTCGATTTCACAACAACAGAATTAGTTATCGATTTGCTCTCAAGCTTTGCTCGGGAATTCTGTGTGGATTGGAAATAATTTTCAGGAAAAACGCTGCTCTTCATTACATAATCTCGATACTTGCCTGAGGGCACGTGCTCCCTCGCACTGCGCCTAACCACCAATTGTGGATCTTCTGATTGTAGAGGGAGCACTAATGGCACTTCCTCTTCAATAACCAATGGATTCACAGCATTATCTATCATTACATCGGGTAGAACTTCGGGGTCAATAGTAGAGCTTGATTCAACCGTGTTACTTGATATGACCATTTCTAAAAAACTTCGATTATTTTTCATCACAGGATCCGTCAATACATCTTTGCGTCTTCCCAGTTTTTCATCCAGAAAAATGACATCACGACTAATGACGACAGTCTTCGTTCTAGAACTATACACCCTGTATGCTTTAGAATTCTCGCTGTATCCGACAAATATACACGGTTCCGACTTCTTGTCCCATTTACGGCGTTTCTCCTTTGGTACATGCGCCATCACCCTAGTTCCAAAAACTCGCAGATACGACAAGTCCGGGCGCTTCCCAGTGAATTTCTCCTCTGGAGTCACCGACAGGCCTTTTGTTGGTGATCGGTTGACCACGTGTGATGCAGTTGCAATCGCTTCCGCCCAAAACCGCTTATCCAGATCAGCATCAAAAATCATACTTCTTGCTCTCTCAACGAGTGTACGGTTCATTCTTTCTGCTAATCCATTCTGCTCCGGGTTATAGGGGGCGGTCATCTCATGATGAATACCAGAGTTTCGCAAAAACTTTTTCATTTCGTTGTTGATATATTCTCTTCCGTTATCAGTACGAATACGCTTGATCCGCTCTCCTGTCACATTTTCCACATACGCTTTGAAATCTTGAAATGATTCAAGCACCTCTGTTTTTGATTTCAGGAAATAAACGACAGTTCTTCGGCTTGCATCGTCAATGAAGGTCAAAAAATAGAAACTACCGCCAATTGACGCCGTCTCCATCGGACCGCAAAGATCAGAATGTATCAACTCTAATATTTGATGTTCTCGATTTCCTCTTGCGTTGAATGGTTGACGATAATTCTTGCCCTCGATACATGGAACACATTGCAAAGAATTTCTCGCATCAAACTCCACTCCAGTTGTTAGCTCTCGTAGTCGTTTCATTCCTGCCGCAGAGAGATGCCCCATCCGGCGATGCCACAGTTCGAAGTTGTCATCGGGTTTGACTAAATTCGCAGAAAAATTCTTTGCTTCAACTAGCTTATAAAGCCCTTCCATTTCTTGACCAAAGGCTACAACATTGTTCCTTGAATCTCGTATCTTACAGTTGTCCTTCGTGAACTCTACGCGATATCCTCTTTGGCAGATCTTACTTACAGAAAGCAGATTGATTGCCAAGTCCAGAACACACATTACATCGTTCATCGTCAGATCCCATGTCACACCATCGCAATCCGCTTCCAGCTTCACATAACCTTTTGCCACGACTGCAACTTTTGCGTCATTAGCCACATTAATCTTCGCCGACGCTTCTGATACTTCTTTTAAAATATTTCTGTTTCGACACATGTGGTTTGTGGCTCCAGAATCAATAATCCATTCGTCTTTGGTTCTAGCAGATGATTCTACCGTGTTGAACGCAGCAAAAAATGCCGCATTTCCCTTGTGGTTCACACGCTTCTCTTTATTTTTCACTACTTGCTCTTTCTGGCACTCGGACGCAAAGTGTCCAATCTTTTTACACCGGAAGCACTTCACAGCAGATTTGTCCACCGGCTTCCTTGAAGGTTTCTGATTGGAGTAGAAAGCGCCTTCACCTTCGCTTGATTTCGAACTGCTTGTTACTTTCACCTCTTGCATCTTCGCCTTGACCTTGTCCGCCGTAAGTGCAACTCCCGACGACTCCAAACCTAGAATCATCTGATCGTATTTCTTTGGCAGGCCTTTCAGCAACAAACTCGTCATCCAAGCATCGTCCACTTTGAATCCAACTTCCGCTAATTGATTACAGGTTAACATTATCTCGTTAACATATTCCTGTGTAGACTCGCAAATAATGTCTTCATCTTTCTCAGCTCCTACTAAACGAATTCCGGTAAGCCGCCTAAGTAGACCAATCTTCCGGGTAGATCCACTATCTTCAAACGTGCTGCGCAGGTTATCCCAAGCTCCTTTTGCCGTTTTTGCGTTCTGTACTAAACCATAGATGTTCCGGTCAATACTAAGGCAAATTGTCGCCAGTGCTTGCTCCGAGATATCTTCGCTTACTTCATGATCTCCAGCTACCCGTTCCTTCACAGCGCACCAGGTCCGTTCCTTTATCAGGACCATCTTGGTTAAAAACGCCCAGGAATTGTAGTTTTCAGATCCTCGTAAAACCTCTCTAACTGGCAACGACAAGGAGCCTCCAGGAACTCTTGAACCGGTACCACCAGATTGTGCCACAACCACGCCTCGTCCATTACCAACAAGATCAATGCCACGGTTGGGTGAACGTGATACGGACATCCTTTTTCAATAAAATCTTCTTCTCTGTAAAATTATCTCCAGCATGAAAATTTTCAACTATGTTTCTTTCTTCAAACAACCGTTACTGTGCATCGGTGCCTGGGCCCATAACCTAATGAAAATAGGTCTACTAGGTTTGAAGCATAACGAATTAATGAATGTTTTAGTATAACAATTTATCATGGCTATCTATGATACAATTATTCGACGGTTACTATCTCAACACAAAGTACCCCATCTAAACGTAGTATTGGGCGTTAGAGGGTTACGAGTTGACTTCAGTAAATGAAACAATAATAAGGGTCTGTTCACAAATTGCGTAACGCAAATTTAGGCAATTCCATACCCATCTATATAAGGGTTGCTGACGTTTAACCACCGCTCTCTTTCAAGCGCACAGGAAGGATCGTATTTGTTTATGCGCTTGAAAAAGAAAGGTTATTAAACGTCAGCAACCTCTATTACAGCGTAACGCAACGGTTTCTAAGAATAAAAATAAATTTACTTCAAAACAAATTTTACTCCCGTTGAAATATATTGTCTCTTGAGCACATAAAAATAAAATTATTATTATTTTTATTAAGCCAAAATGATCATTTTGATGAAAATGAGTGAAGAATTAGTTTTAGGAATTAAAATTTAAGTAAATAAAGCCTAGCAACACTTTGATGAAAATATTGATTTGACAATATACCTCTGAAAAATATCCTAAGTTTGAACAAAGGGAAAGTTCTAGAATAAAACATCTGGTGAAATACCAATAAATTAAAACATGCGAATCTCAAAATTAGACCTATGCGCCGAATGAAATTTTACCGGCGGCGGCGTGGTTTGGCGTGAACCAGTTTCAACCGCCAAAATTTCCTCAGAGTTTTTTCAAAGTTCTTTAACGAATTCCTCAGGAAACTCCTCTACAAGTTCGTTAGGAAAATCATTAAAAAATAATCCTCCAGAAATTCTTCCGGAAGTTCCTCCAAGAATCCTTCCGGAAGTTCCACCAGGGCCCTGTAGCATAATCAGACTAATAATATTAGCTACAAGTTACAAGTTACAAGTCAACAAATTACAAGTACTTGTAATTTGCGTCGCATAATAATGTTTTGCCAACTAATAATATTAGTACTTGTATTATTAATAAGGTTGAAATTACAAGTCCGTCAGGTTCATTTACCTGTCAAAATTCATCCGACGGTTCACTGTCAATGCGGAGGTAAGCGATTTGTTTACGTTTGTTTGCAAATTTGTGGATAGAATATATGTTTTGACTACGATAGGTATGCACGGAACACGAATTATTATCTCTGTAAATTAATTGATTCCGCGGTTTAAGCCGGCTTCGTGGTATTGGCAGTTTTAACCAAGCCAATGTAATGCACACTGGAGTCGTTTTTACGTGGTCTTTTGGATTAGGGCGATTTGTAAGTTACGCGTACGTATCCTCCACGATAAATCGAATCCCGATAGACTTGTTTGTTGTGTGTTTTTGAAACGGGTTT
This sequence comes from Armigeres subalbatus, assembly GCF_024139115.2. NCBI lineage: Eukaryota > Metazoa > Arthropoda > Insecta > Diptera > Culicidae > Armigeres > Armigeres subalbatus. The sequence goes on from NC_085140.1 coordinate 278,388,453, forward strand.
AATTTACGTGTATTGTGAGATTTATGCATCTTTGGATTTTGCTTCTAATTCGATTATGAAATTTGAACGATTTCTTTTTTAGTTCAAAATACTAACTGATGAGAATATCGCAAAAAATTCTACTCAGAATTTCGGTAGTTTTCACGTTTTTCCTTTCTTTCCCATGATTGTTTTTCAAAAATAAAGAAATTTGCATGGTCTTAAACGAAATTGTTTAGTACAATAATACAATAATACAAATTTCAGTAAATTAATATATTCTCAATTTTGAGATAAATACAGTCAACTTTGGGTAAACTAAACACTATGTTTTAAGTGGATTAAGTTAAACTACTAAGTGTTAGGAAACTCATTTTACTCAAATTGGGGTATTGGTACAAAGTACGGAGTTGACCTAAAACAACCCACTTTTGAGTAGTTTTGGGTTTCTGTTTACTGCATAATTGCTAATGATCTTTAGCGCTCCACCATTTGAATACTTGATGTCAGCACTTAAAGTACTTCTACTATAACCAAAGTCATTTGAAAATTTTCATAATTCTCAGTGTTATGCATAAGCACAGTATTTTATTATATGGTAATTTGAATCAACTAGAATAATAGTTTCTTTCTCTGTTAAGTCGTTAAAAACAATTAAACGATGCATAATTACTTTGCACAGCTAAAATAATAAAATAAAAGCTACTTGTAAATTAAATTACAGCACCATTCATACTTGTAAAAGAAACTACAAGCCATCGCTAATAATTTCTACTTGTATTTTCTTTATGCAACAGTTACTTGTAAATTCCACTAATATTATTAGTGCGGTTTACTTGTAATATTAGTCTTGTAAATTCATACTTGTAGATTCATTATGCAACAGAAAAATACAAGTTACAAGCTACTCTACTAATATTATTAGTAAAATTTTGATTATGCTACAGGCCCCAGGAATTCCCACAGAAGTTCCCCCAGATAAGGCGAAGGGAGGGGTACCGCCTTCTTTAAATGGATGTGTCTACCCGGTATATGGCGAAAGGAGTTGATAAAACCTTTTTTAAAAGAACGAATCTACGCGGTATGAGGCGAAGGAAGGAGTAATGCCTTTTGCTAATGGTAACGTCTACCCAGTACAAAGCGAAGGGAGGATATACTGCCATATCTGAATTAATACGTTTTCTCGGTATTAGGCGAAAGGAAGAAATAATGGATTATTCATAAAAACGTCTATTCGTAATAACCGTAACAAAGTAAAGAGAGGAGATAATCCTTTCATTATGTCTGGCCAGTCAGCCAGATATAATACAGGATTTGTAAGGGACAATTATAATTTTTAAAACTACTTCTACATATTCATAGAGGCTTTCCTTAGCCTTATATTTTCTGTCAAATTTGCCGTTTTCGTCGCCGTTCCGCTGGTATTGCGTTTGAGCCTTAAGGCCGGAGTGGCCTGTGCAGTACACAAAAGTTTTCTTCATTCAGCTCGATTCATGGCTGAGTGAACACTAAGCTGTTACTATAAATATTCCGCGAAATAATGCATTCCACGAAACGGTACATTCCACCAATAGTCATTCGGCAAAAAAGTACAAACCGCCAAATGTCGTACCGCGAAAAGTTACAAACCGCCAAATGTTATTCCGCGAAATGTTCAACCGCGAAAATGAATTCCGCGAAATAGTTTTCGGCAAAATGTAACACATACAATCACTGGACTACTTTATCTTTATTATATTCTTTATTGTTGAATGACATATTACTATATTAGTTAGGTACTCACCAAAACATTTTATTACTAATACACTTTATTACTGTATTACTGTATTACTGTATTACTGTATTACTGTATTACTGTATTACTGTATTACTGTATTACTGTACAAAAATTAGCTACACCCCTTTCCACGGTACGCATTTTCTGTGGATGCATCAAGCCGCACCACCAACCGTCAAAGCAAGCAAAAAAAAAATCTTCTCCCATACAAGCCTGACTCAGCTCAATGTTCCGTTCGTTCGTACGCCCGCCTTTTCATCATCATCGTGGAAATATTCTTTAGTCTTGGGACAATGTAGTTGGGCACTACACTCTTCCGTACCGTGTGGCACACTGCTTCTTAAGAACGGGCGTCGTGCTACACCGTGGCTCAGCTACGGGGCCCGTACCGGGGAAGGCACCTCCTGTGCTTTCGTAGATCCTTTTGATATCCAATGGTGTTATTAATTTATTTTATGGCGATATTTCCTCCTTTATTTTAAGCTGTGCCATTTAACATAACCTCCCACTAAGTGGTAAAGTGTTGGCCACTGATGCACAAGATTTTTTTTTCTCAGCTGCTGCTTCTTATACTCAAATGTCCCGTATTTGCTGCTACCCGCTGGTGCAGTAATAGCGTAATAGGACAGATGAGAACTAATGCGAATGGTTTGTTAAACAGCGGAGAGCCTTCTCGTTCTAAGGTGCTTGAGGGAATCAGCAGATGAAAGCGTTTCCGTTTCTTTAGGAAACTATTGGAATCAGTTCAACAAAACTTCTTTCAAATACAGAGTATTTTGGAAGAATAATATATGAAAGGCTTCATGATAAAGCAGAATTATACTACATAGGGGAACAGACGGCTTTGGCAGGTTTGGTTCTATCATTGTCAGAGGGGTTTTTGTCGACCAAATTTTATGAAATGTGGCCACATTTTTTTGATATGCAAAAAATGTTTAGGCCAAATTTGAGCATAATCAGTCATAAAAAAAAATAGAACAAAACCTGCCAAAGCCGTCATTCCCCCTATATTAAAAAATTGTCGATCAATCCACCTAACAGTATTGGTGCCATTCTCGTGGATTCAAAATAATGTTTGGCCGCAAATTTAACGCTCCTAGTCCGCTCTGGTCAATTTTATATGGATAACCAAATGGCAGGACACCGCATCGAATACAACTTATTGCAATCGAAACTTTAAATTAATAATTAGTACAAAATACGCATTTCGGTGACCAACTGGGACTACCCAATAAATGGGTAAAACTCTTTTACTCAATAATGCGCATTCAAGCTCTATGTCAAAAATTGCGTACTTTTTATCCCACCAATAAATATGCTCATGAGTGAAATTAACGCATTTTCAGTAAACAAATAAATGGGCGAGTTTCCTGTTTCATCGGAAATATTTATTAAATGTTAAATTTCTTCCAGGCCTAGTTTCAGTTCCAGGCTAACTATTTTAGACGTAGAAGCAAAACAAATTTAAATCATATTCTTTATTAAGATAATGGTTAGGATTATTTTATCATTTGTTGCACCAACTTTGTCATCGGCTCTTCAGGATATGATTATCAACGCCCGTTCGTGACTGAAATTTTTGCGGGTGTCATTTTCACATTTGCTTAAGACGCTTCACTCACGTAAAAATAGAACCACAATCTGTCCATCGGAAAGGATTTCTTGGATTGATAAGGAATTTCCATTCATCTACGTAGCCCGGTATGTGAGATTAGCAGCCGGGGGCAGCCGGTCACCGTGCAATGGATACCTTTTCATGTAAATATTCTATCAATAAAGAGAAAATTTATTTAAAATCAAAAATATATTCAAAATCAAAATTCTTACCCGAAAGCTTCTTAAAATTTTATTAATCCAACATTTTTGAAAACTTCTTCGCTTTTACTGCGAATTCACGGATCAAACAAATGCAAAATGGCGGGCACACGCATGGGAAACGGTATGCTACTATTTTTCACGCTTTTTTAGGTTGATGGGAAATTTTTGAAAATGCATATTTTCTACTCCCTATTGAGATGTAAAAAGAAGTCATTTTATGACGTATACAGAATAAACTGAAAAATGTGTGAAATGTACTCATAAAAAGAGTAAATTGCGGTTACCGTATGTACGTGATCATTACAGGTAAACTTCGATATAACGTACATATAGATTTCAAATTTGCACGTTATATCGAAGCATGAGTAATCATCCTTATTTTACACTACATAAATGTTGTACTATCATGTAGTTTATGGGCGAACATGTTTTTTATATAAGGCTCAGCTAGCAGTGTGGAACAGCTTTTCTTGTGAACAATTCCTACAAACTTGTTCGTTACTAAGAAAAATGATCCGCACAATTGAATTCTTCATTTTATATCTAGGGGAAAAGACGGCTTTGGCAGGTTTTGTTCTATTATTGTCAGAGGGGTTTTTGTTGACCAAATTTTATGAAATTTGGCCACAATATTCTTTGATATGCAAAGAATGTTTAGGCCAAATTTGAGCATAATCAGTCATAAAAAAACCCCTGACAATAATAGAACAAAACCTGCCAAAGCCGTCATTCCCCCTATATAAAGCACAGGAAATAAGAGGCTAAGAAAGAGGCACAGGAAACACAAGGCTTGCTTTTCGTTGCAACGTTTGAATGAATATTCATTCATTTAGTGTATTTAAAATAGGTGCGATGGTGACTCGCCAAATTTATTTTTACTGAAATTTAATTATACAATTTTTATCAATTTTATTTCCGATGGAATTTCTATAGAAGTTCCTGAATAAAAGTCTGAGGAAATGTAATATTTTTTCATCGGAATTTCCTTTTATATTTTTGCAGAAATTCCTTTATGAATTCTTTTCTTCAATAAAATCAAACAAAATACCTGAATGCTATCCGATATTTTGATGGATGTACTTTCCAGAATTTTGCATACTTTCTTGAAGGTGATGGAATTTTCAACGAAATAATCAAAGATTTCCTAAAGGATTTTCCCATAAAATTCCAAATGGTATTTCCAAACTATTTCCCTAAGGCAGCGGTTCTCAACCTGGGGTACATGTACCCCTTGGGGTACCTTCGCCGGGTCCAGGGGGTACCTCGGCAAAAATGCATAATGGCGGATTTTAATCAATTTGAATCAAAACTTGTTGATAGATTTTTGATTTACCGTCATCGGAGCTGACAATGGGTCTAAGGGGTGAGAATGGGTCATCGCTCTCACCGCCAATCTGGAGGTCGGGTATAAAAATCAATCAAAAAGGTCTCTTATAATTTAGGTTTCTTGCTCTCAGATACATTCAATCTATTCTATAAGCATTCTAAGTTGTTGAAACAGTGACCCATTCACACCCCTATTTAACCCATTGTCACCCCCGACGACGGTATGTATATTTTTTTTATTTCAAAATTTTATCTTGTACATAATATGCACGGCGATAATAACTCAAAGACTATTGAATCCTTCCTCCACAACCAGAGGGACAAAAATCAAAAGGACAGAACGACGAATGAAGCTCGAAGGACTTCCTCCAAGAGGATCGGAGGACTCCTTTCAAGAGGCCCGGAGACCTAGTTTCAAGAGGCCCGGAAGCCTCCTTTCAAGAGGCCCGGAAGCCTCCTTTCAAGAGGCCTGGAAACCTCCTTGCAAGAGGCCCGGAAGCCTATTTTCAAGAGGTTCGGAAGCCTCCTTTCAAGAGGCCCGGAAGCCTCCTTTCAAGCATCTCTCCAAGTGTTCGGAAAAATGAAAATTTTGGCCAACTTTATAAGAGTCATATCCCGTTAATTTTCAGTTAAATTTTTCATGTACCTTATGAGCAGGGATTGAACTTATCATTTCATTATCATTTAGTATTCAGCCAAAAAGTCATTTCAGAGGCGGAATTCCAAAAAGTATTGTATGGCGGACTTCTAACGCTGATTCCCCTCTACAACTTTGACTAAGGGTACAGTGCTCTATGTCTAATATTCACCGCGGGAAACGCTAGTATCATTTTACATTCTAAATGATAATAACACTTATTATCATTTAGTATATTGAGTGTTCCTAGCGTTTCACGCTGTTAATATTTGACATAGAGCAATGAACCCTTAGACAAAGTTGTAGAGGGGAATCAGCGCTAGAAGTCCGCCATACAACACTTTTTGGAATTCTGCCTCTGGAATGAGTTATTGGCTGAATACTAAATGATAATGAAATGATAAGTTCAATCCCTGCTTATGAGTTACACTTATTTTCATTTACAGCAAAAATAGGGGGTACCTCAATGAATGCAAAAGTGCGAAGGGGTACCGCTCAAGAAAAAAGTTGAGAACCGCTGCCCTAAAGAATTCCAAAAACATCGAAAAAATTCTCGGAAGGATTCTCCGCTGTTATTACTAAAAAACATTCGAAAGGAGTTTCCTCAGAAATAATTAAAGAAATTATGGAAATTCTGAAAGAAAAAGAAAAAAGAAAAAGAAATTCCAGGGGAATTTGCAATGAAAAAAGTTGCTGAACTCATTTCTAGAAGATGTTTTGAAGAAATCCCTCCGGGAATAGGCGAAGAAATTCCTGGAGCATTTTCCGAAAGAACAAGTAGGGAGCGGGACCATTTGGGCAGCACCCCCTATTCCCGTCTGCAACGTTAATAACTCGACCGCGTTCCAACCAAATTGTTTGATTGTTTTTACATCACTAGATATTGACGGAAACTAACCATGTTACTGAAAAACAAGTAATTCGGTTGTAATGGGCTCGAGTAATGAACGTTGCTGACGGGAATAGGGGGTGGTGCCCAAATGGTTCTCTACCCTACCTGTGGCTATTTTCGAAGGAAATTCAGGAGAAATTTCAGATGGAACAATTCTAGAAGAAATTCTGGAAGGAGTTTCCGAAACAATTCCGGTCGAAATGTTGTAATTTCTTCGCAAATTCTATTTGTAGTTCCTTCCTAAATTCCTTTAGGAATTGCTTAAAAACACATTCAGGAAACTCCTTCGGAAACTCTTTTAGGAATTCCTTCAGAAATTCGATTGGACATTCTTTAAATTATTCCCCAAGAAATTACTTTACGATTTGCTTTCGAAAATTTCTTCAGTTTCTTTTAATTCCTTCATAAATTCAATCAGTTTTTTTTTATTAGTTGGTGCGGAAATTCTTTTTGGAGCTCTTTTAGAATTTCCTTCAGGAATTCCTCCACAAAATGCGCCAGAAATTATTTTAGGATCTCCTCTAGGCAAGGATGTTATCGATCATTTAGTAATTTGCGTTCGATCATTTAGTAGTTTGTCAATAACTCATTCCAGAAGCTGAATTTCAAAATGTATTGTATGGTGAACTTCTAGTGCGAAGGTTTTTCTACAACTCTGCCAAATGGTTCGTTGTTCGAATTCCACTAGTAACGGAGTTATAGCTTTAGTTTCAGTAACTTAGATTAAATGATAACAAAATTCCAATCATTTAGTTAAAGCTACTGCAACTAGCGCTAGAACTCCGTTATTAGTTGAATTCTAACAGCAAACCATTGGGCAAAGTTGTAGATAAACCTTCGCACTAGAAGTCCATCATACAACACATTTTGAAATTCAGCTTCTGGAATGAGTTATTGACAAACTACTAAATGATCGAACGCAAATTACTAAATGATCGATAACATCCTTGCCTCTAGGAATTTCTTCTAGGAATAATTTAAAAATATTCTGGTACACATTTCAAGCCTGGATCTACAATACCAATACTTTACTCGATATTGTGTAACTTGAACCAGAAAACAACCCGTCGTCAATTCTGACTTTGACTAATATCAGCTAGACATTTGTCCATAGAAAATGCCTAAAACCTCATTAACTCAATATCATTCAATACCTCGGGAGAATTCTGAGGATAGTGCAAACTGGGAAAAACAGTAATTGATGCCTCTAGCTAATCAAATTAGACTCCATACAAGAATGTCATCCCTACATGAATGATACTAACAATTTAGTAAATTATTTTGTAATAACTACCCAAATTAAAATTAGTTTTCAAAGTGTACGTTATAACGGGGGAAAATGTACGCTATATCGAGTGACGTTATATCGAGTGTACGTTATATCGGGGGTCAAGAAATCTTACTTAGCTCTATTCAACTTGATTGATTGAACACATCGTATTTACTAGTTGTGATTGGATAAGAAACAACAAATATGCACAGCTCACCGAATTAATAGTTTCCTATGAATTAGAAAGCTCACTCTCACTGTAGGTACATACTTTGGAGTTTATGGAGTTTTAATACCAATAACAAATCCTTCACAGCCAAGTTCGGTAAATTAGTTCGACAGTTACTGCTACGAATGAAACTTGTTGCCAGAAAATCGGTTGATGATTACTATATAAAAAGTTGTCTAATGTTTTCTTAGCTCTTGTGCACACACATACCCACATACATACGCACGGACAGACAGACATTTGCTCAGCTCGTCAAGCTGAGTCGATTGGTATATAACACTATGAGTCTCCGAGGCTTCTATGGAAAGTTCGTTTTCGTATTGGAATGATAGCCTTTCGGTACAACCTTGTTGTACGAGAAAGGCAAAAACAACATATCTAAAAAAATCTTTATAATTAAGAATATCAGTTGCTCTTTCAACTGCCGTGTAAACATATTTTTTTATCTGCCCCAATCAAAGATATCATCCCAGATTAATCCACCTAGCGTTGGTGGTGCCTTTCTCGCATTTAGTTAAGACACCAACCATATATGGGGTTTATATGGTCCGATGTACCATTTTCTTCATAACTTTTGAACGCAATGACCGATCGTTATAAAATTCAATAGTGATCAATAAGGCTTTGTCCCCAGTCGAATGAAACTTGTTGCGAGAAAATCGGTTAAGGATTACTATACGAAAAGTTGTCTAATGTTTTTTATAGCTTTTGTGCACACGCATACACACACACACACGAAGATGTAGTCAACCAGGTATCCAGATAATCCGCGATGTATGCTCAATTCTGTGAGTAACTGCATGTCTTTTGGTATATAAAACTTTTGACATAATCACCTCTTATTACCCCATAATATGTTTTATTTCATGATTTCATCATAAACATATTTCGTTCCTAATCAGTGAACGACTGCCTGAAAGAACTGAATGTTTCTATTCCGCGCTCAGTACGTAGCTTCAAACATGGATTCTTGTTTTGCATGATGCAAGTAATGAACGGAAAGATAAAATAATTTCACACCAACAAAAGATTGAAGCAAAAGTTACAAGGCCGGCAGCGATGGCGGCGGTAATGGTGGTGTTTTTGGTATAGTGTGAACTCCGAAGGCAACAAACAACAAGCCTAAGTTAGTGAACACACGGAGTCGACGAGGATGACGACGATGGTGAGGAGCTGCTGCACCCGTTGTTGAAAGAAAAGTTGGTCGAAAAATTATGGCAACTGCATGGCAAAGTGTTATAGCTTTTACTTCCGCCGTTAACTATGGTCTCTAACAAATGATGGCGTAACGGCAGCAACCATCCGGGATGCCACATTGGACCCCGTCCTTGGATACCCAAACCGCTGCACAATGAGAGGAAGTTTTGATACAATTGGCCAAAATCAATCATAGGCGGCTTTGCTGCCTCGGATCCTGTCTTCTTCTGTCTCCCTACACTGGGTGAAAACACCATCACAACTTGCAGTGCAAACAGGTCTAAGTCAATATTAAGATGAAATCACTATAAACTAATTTTTACTGACTCATTGAGATCTTCATTGAGGTTCTGATCTGAAAAACCATTCATGGAGAAACATGATGACTGTCTGAAATGATATACATTGCGTTTACTTACCTGTTCTGTTACTAGTCTGGGTAAGGTAAAGTACGCTGCACTGTGGTACAGAGCTTTGTCTTGAGTTTTGCCAATGATTTCGCACTTTTCCCCCATTGTGTACCAATCTGAAAGTCGGACGAATCTAAGAAATTCCGTTCCGAAAAAGCAAGTGAGCGAGAGTTGAGTGAGTGAAGCCCGCTGGGAACGTAGATAAAATTAATTCATAATTCATCGCCACAATGTTCCGTGAAGCTTCCACTCGGTTTACTATCTACGGAGCCAGGGTGTTGTTTGCAAATTTAATGAATGAAGTTTTCGCGCGAGCAACGCTCCGTTTATATGGGGAGCGGGGAATCAACGTCGAGCCAGTTTGGGAAAATGGCTATTGCAAGCTGTAGCACGTGCAGCCTTTCACCTCAATGGAAGCGCGTTCTTCTGCTGCTGCTATTATTCTGTTGTTGTCGAAATAGCAGGCAGCCTCCGTTTTGGACGGATCAGATCGAAAATAGCGAGTGCACGAAGTCAGCAGCATAGAAAAGAAAAGATTTCAATTATGCACGACGTAATCAGTTTAACGATGGATAATCCGCGGACAAAATTATTTGCAGCATTGCGTTGCGTGTGATGGATTTTTTCGCAGTTGGAGAATGCTAAGAATAATGGATTGAATAACAGGAGGAATGAGGAACTGCATATGTGGCATTTTTGGCCAAAATCAGATTTATATATATTCTGAGTCCTCCTAGCAGAAAATGCGAGAAAAAATTTGTTCGGGACTGTATGAAATTGGTATCGTTGGTTTGAGAAACTACACAACACATGTACACGCACTTTGAAAAGCAATTATGGAGTACTGCTTGCAGTTTTCGAACTGGAAGGGCCCCTGGATGCTGAGCTTTGTCAAGAACTATTGATCTGTATCGAAGAATTCAAAAGGTTTGGTGCCAATTTGTTTGAAAACAGTTTTATAGGAACCAAAAGGACCTAAGTAACATTTTTTTCATAAATTAATTTGAGTACTGTAATCAAAAGCTTTCATATTGGTCTGTTAATCGCAATAAAAATTAAATTAAAATCGCATTAAAAATAATTCTTGAAAAAAAAAATTTACTTAGGTCCATTTGACAAGTTTAGCGAAAAATCTTCTTTGAAGAATTTCTTACCAGTAAATTAGAATAATATTAAAAATTATAAATAATATCGGGAAATTTACTTTATTTTTCCACTGTTAAGTGAGTAGTCCACACAAAATTATAAAAATTACAGAGAGTGGACCGTACATGAATTATTTCCTTTAGATAAGCTTGGACTATCTTTTTGCGCCTTTCAGCTACAGATCCTACCTAGTGCAGGTATTCGAAATGAATACGAACAAGAGGGTCTCCAGTTAGCCTTGCGTGCAAAGGCGTAGGATTTCCAATCCGGAGATGGCGAGTTGGATTCTCGGTCCGGTCCAGGATGTTTTCGGGTGGGAAACATTCTTGACTCCCTGGGCATAAGGCATCCATTGTACTTGCCTCACAAGATACATATTCATGCATTGGCGGTCATAGAAAGCTTTCAATTAATAACTGTGGAAATGCTAATAGAATACTAAGTACCGGTTGGAATGTAGAGCCATAGAAGAAGAAGAAGATGAACAACAGATGTATCATAACATCGGAGCCATGTATGCTCACATAAAATATGCCTCATGATTATAATTGAAAAAAAAAACATACTTTTGCATATAAACAATAGAGAATGATCCGTAAAAAATGAAAAACGATCTGTAAATAACACCTGATTGTTCCGTGCTACCATGAATCCACAAAATAGTCCAGGAGTATCCATAATGAATAATTTTATGATCCATAACTAAGCGAAAATTTAGAAAATTATAGGAAAATATGTTCCATTGGTCAAGAAAAACAATAAAATTCTTGCTATTTTCCCATGAACGTATGACAAATTAACAATAAAATAGTAGTTTGTGCAACTAGTAGCAAAAAGATGATTTTTTCAGCACGAGTTGTATGTTTATCCAACGAGGCTTGCCAAGCTATGTGTGGATCATCATCACGATAAAAATTGAAAATTTATGGATCAAAATATATTTTTTATGGATCATTTTCCAAAGATTTTCGGACCATTTGTCATACGTTTATGGGAAAATATCAAGAATTTTATTGTTTTTCTTATTATTATTATTTATCAGACTAAGGCCGGAGTGGCCTGTGCTGCACATAAAAGTCTTTTCCATTCAGCTCGGTCCATGGCTGCACTTCGCCAACCACGTAGTCTGCGGAGGGTCTGCAAATCGTCCTCCACCTGATCGATCCACCTTGCCCGCTGTGCACCTTGCCTTCTTGTTCCCGTCGGATCGTTGTCGAGAACCATTTTTACCAGATTGATGTCCGACATTCTGGCTACGTGCCCGGCCCACCGCAGTCTTCCGATTTTCGCGGTGTGAACGATGGATGTTTCTCCCAACAGCTGATGCAACTCGTGGTTCATACGCCTCCTCCACGTACCGTCCGCATTCTGCACCCCACCATAGATGGTACGCAACACTTTCCTTTCAAAAACTCCCAGTGCGCGTTGGTCCTCCACGAGCACCGTCCTGGTCTCGTGTCTGTAGAGGACTACCGGTCTAATGAGCGTTCTGTTGTCAGTTTGGTACGGCGGCGAACTCTATTCGATCTATTGCGGAGTCCAAAGTATGTACGATTTCCAGCCACTATACGTCTCCGAATTTCTCTGCTGGTATCATTTTCGGCAGTCACCAGTGAGCCCAAGTACACAAATTCTTCTACCACCTCGATTTCGTCACCACCGATAGAAACTCGCGGTGGGTGGCTCACATTGTCTTCTCTTGAACCTCTTCCTATCATGTACTTCGTCTTCGACGTGTTGATGACTAGTCCGATCCGCTTGGCTTCACTTCAGTCTGATGTAGGCTTCCTCCATCTTCTCAAAGTTACGTGCCATAATATCTATGTCGTCGGCGAAGCCAAATAGCTGGACGGACTTATTGAAAATTGTACCACTCGTGTTAATCCTTGCACTTCGTATTACCCCTTACAAAGCGATGTTTTATAGCAGACACGAAAGACCATCACCTTGCCGTAACCCTCTGCGGGTTTCGAAGGGACACGAGAATGTCCCTGAAACTCGAGCTACGCACATCACCCGATCCATCGTCGCTTTGATCAACCGTGTCAGTTTATCCGGAAATCCGTTTTCGTGCATTAGCTGCCATAGCTGGTCCCGATCGATTGTATCATGATGTGTGGGCACGTTGTATTCGCGGCAGTTCTGCAGTACTTGGCCAATGGCGAACACCTGGTCCGTGGTGGAGCGTTCGCCCATAAAACCCGCCTGGTACTGCCTCACGAACTCCCTTGCAACTCGTGCTAGTCGATGGCATAAAATTTGGGACAGTACCTTGTAGGCGGCGTTCAGCAATGTGATTGCGCGGTAGTTGCTACAATCCAGCTTATCGCCCTTTTTGTAGATGGGACACACGACACCTTCCATCCACTCCTGCGGCAAAACTTCCTCCTCCCAAATCTTGGTAATAACCCAGTGCAGCGCTCTAGCCAGTGCCTCACCACCGTGTTTAAATAGCTCTCCTGGTAGTTGGTCAACCCCAGGGGCTTTGTTGTTCTTCAGCCGGCCGATCTCCTTCTGGATTTCTTGGAGATCCGGAGCCGGTAGAATTATGTCCTGAGCGCGTTCCCCCAGGTACATCACCATACCGCCATCTTCGTCTGCCACATCGCCATTCAGGTGCTCTTCGTAGTGCTGCCGCCACCTTTGGATCACTTCACGCTCGTTCGTAAGAAGGTTCCCGTTTATGTCCTTACACATATCAGGCTGTGGCACGTGGCCCTTACGTCAACGGTTCAACTTCTCATAGAACTTTCGTGTGTTATTAGCGCGGTACAGTTGCTCCGTCTCTTCACGGTCTCGATCTTCCTGCTGACGCCTTTTTCCCGGAAAATCGAGTTTTGTCTGTTCCGCGCCTGTTTATATCGTGCCTCGTTCGCCCTCGTGCGGTGTTGCAGCAATCTCGCCCATGCTGCATTCTTCTCTTCTACTAACTGCTCACATCCGCCGTCATACCAGTCGTTTCTCTGATCCGGGGCACCGTGCCAAGTGCAGCGGTTGCGGTGCTACCAATGGCGGATCGAATATCTCTCCAGCCATCTTCAAGAGACGCTGCGCCTAGCTGCTCTTCCGTTGGGAATGCCACTTCCAGCTGAAGCCGGTTCCCAGCTCGTTGGTGGTGCCACAGCTTTGGTAGAAGGTAGCCGCCCGATGCCCGCTTTTCCACATTTTCTGCCCTGTCCAGCAAATCTCCTGCAGCGCCACGACGTCGAAGTTGCGGGGATGTAATTCATCGTAGATCATCCTGTCGCAACCTGCGAAACCTAGCGACTTGCAGTTCCATGTTCCAAGCTTCCAATCGTGATCCTTTATTCGTCGCCTAGGTCTTTGCCGATTATATCGAGTCGCATTATCTCTTATATTGTTCGTAATGATTGGTTTTCCAGGCGGCTTATTGGGCCTGCGCAAACCTCCTGTCTCGTCGGAGGGCCATCGTGTCAGGGCTGTTTAGCGTCCCACCTAACACCAGGACTTGGGCTTGTGCGCTTTGAGCGGCACACGGTCGCTTTGGCGGAGCCTACTTGCGGATTCATGCAGCTTTTTATAGAGGTTTAACAGGGCCCACTGTCAAACCCCACCACATCCTAGGCAGGCGCCGCAACTCGCAGATGGCCTGGGGAGGGATCGTCAAGCCCTTGGACATAGTCCCTGCTGCCCTAAAATAACGGTGCAAAGTAAGGACTGCCATAAAAAACCCAGATTAATCCACCTAGCGGTGATGGTGCCTTTCTCGTTCGTTCAAAAGGTTTGGAAAAATCTAAAATAACACCAATATGTGAATTGGTCTTATTTTTCATATTTGTTTATATGCATAAAAAAAATTCTCGCCAAACGCAATTTGTTGCAAACAGAGCAAAAAATGGCATTTTATTTTGTAGTTTTAAAATTAGTATTTTCGCCATAACTTTTGACCCAATTGTACGATCCGGCCAAGTTTCTATAGGAAACAATGGGACAAGATTCTGCGTCGAATGCAATCTAATGCGAGAGACCTGCACACATATTGCACATAAATCACAGTAACTTATATATGACCGGATTCAGTCACAATATGGTTACTGCAACCAGATTTGTTGAACTTGTGTTGCTTGGGGAATGGATGAAGTCTAAGTGCTAAACAAGTGAGCTAGACTTTTTTGAACTCTTTTTCACAATAAATAGTAATTTTACCATAACTTCTAAGCCCATAGTCCGATCTGGCCAATTTTCAATGAGAATCAATGAGACATTCTGCGAGACCTGAAAAATGAGTGACATTTTTTTTAGCGATTTTTCCATAAAAAAATGGTAAAATTTTCGATCCCATAGTCCGATATGGCCAATTTTCAATAGGAAACAACGGGACAGGATTCTACGTCGAATGCAACTTGTTGTGTTCAATCAAAGGTAATTGGAGGTCCTTCGTAGCTTAGTTGGTCAAAGCACCAGTCTAGCGTACTGTAGGGTCATGGGTTCGAGTCCCATCGAAGGGAAAGTGGTTACCTCCAATACATTTTCCAAATCAATATCTTCCACATAACGTACATATTCACATATGAGTTTTCATAACTTGTTGTGAGCAAATCGGTTAAGGATAAGTGCCCGAAAAATGAGTGACATTTCCTACGCGATTTTTTCGTATGAATTTGTATTTTGGCCATAACTTTCGATCCCATAGTTCGATCTGGCCAATTCCAAATAGGAAACAATGGGACAGGATTCTGCGTCGAATGCAACTTGGTTGAGGATAAGTGCCCGAAAAATGAGTGACATTTTTTACGCGATTTTTTTGTATGAATTTGTATTTTGGCCATAACTTTCGATCACTTAGTCCGATCTGGCCAATTTCAAATAGGAATTAATGGTACGGGATTCTGCGTCGAATGCAACTTGTTGCAAGCAAATCGGTTGAGGATAAGTGCCCGAAAAATGAGTGACATTTCTTATGCAATTTTTTCGTATGAATTTGTATTTTGGCCATAACCTTCGATCCCATAGTCCGATCTGGCCAATTTCAAATAGGAAACAATGAGACAGGATTTTGCGTCGAATGCAACTTGCTGCAAGCAAATCGGTTGAGGATAAGTGCCCGAAAAATGAGTGACATTTCTTATGCAATTTTTTCGTATGAATTTGTATTTTGGCCATAACTTTCGATCCCATAGTCCGATCTGGCCAATTTCAAATAGGAAACAATGGGACAGGATTCTGCGTCGAATGCAACTTGTTGCGAGCAAATCGGTTGAGGATAAGTGCCCGAAAAAGGAGTGACATTTTTCACGCGATTTTTTTGTGTGAATTTTTATTTTGGCCATAACTTTCGATCCCATAGTCCGATCTAGCCAATTTCGAATAGGAAACAATGGGACAGGATTCTGCGTCGAATGCAACTTGGTTGAGGATAAGTGCCCGAAAAATGAGTGACATTTTTTACGCGATTTTTTTGAATGAATTTGTATTTTGGCCATAACTTTCGATCACTTAGTCCGATCTGGCCAATTTCAAATAGGAATTAATGGTACGGGATTCTGCGTCGAATGCAACTTGTTGCAAGCAAATCGGTTGAGGATAAGTGCCCGAAAAATGAGTGACATTTTTTACGCGATTTTTTCGCACGAATTTGTATTTTGGCCATAACTTTCGATCCCATAGTCCGATCTGGCCAATTTAAAATAGGAAACAATGAGACAGGATTTTGCGTCGAATGCAACTTGCTGCAAGCAAATCGGTTGAGGATAAGTGCCCGAAAAATGAGTGACATTTCTTATGCAATTTTTTCGTATGAATTTGTATTTTGGCCATAACTTTCGATCCCATAGTCCGATCTGGCCAATTTCAAATAGGAAACAATGGGACAGGATTCTGCGTCGAATGCAACTTGTTGCGAGCAAATCGGTTGAGGATAAGTGCCCGAAAAATGAGTGACATTTTTCACGCGATTTTTTTGTGTGAATTTGTATTTTGGCCATAACCTTCGATCCCATAGTCCGATCTGGCCAATTTCAAATAGGAAACAATGGGACAGGATTCTGCGTCGAATGCAACTTGTTGCGAGCAAATCGGTTGAGGATAAGTGCCCGAAAAAATGAGTGACATTTTTGAGTAGTTTTGCACATACACACACACATACACACACACACACACACACACACACACACACACACACACACACACACACACAGACATCACCTCAATTCGTCGAACTGAGTCGATTGGTATATAACACTATGGGTCTCCGGGCCTTCTATAAAAAGTTTGTTTTTGGAGCGATCATATAGCCTTTACCGTATACTTAGTATACGAGAAAGGCAAAAAACAAAGTGAATAGCTACTTAAGGTGGTTCGAACATTGATATGAAAATGCTAATACCATTGTAAATAATTTATCTTCACGTAGAAGTAATACACTCAAATCATTAATTAATGGTTTGATCATATCATTACAAAGGATTGTGCACAAATATGCATTGACAACTTTTTGTATCATTAGTCTTGTGGATGCGCCCCCTGTAGATCTTAGACGCTAACCGGCTTTTAAGATATTGAAAGATCTCGACCTTCTCCACTGTTTCCCGGCTGGTTACCGTGAAGCCGGAAGGATTGTTTTTGTTGACGTACGACAATTTGGTCTTGTTGATATTGTCGTTCTCCAATAAGCCTTGCGAGCAAAGGCATAGGAATGCCAATTCAGAGATGGCGAGTTCGATTCTCGGTCCAGTCTAGATTTTTTTCGGGTGGGAAACATTCTCGACTTCCTGGTATAATGTATCCCTTGTACTTGCCACACGCACACAAGATACAGTCTCATGCAATGGCGGGTAAATAAAAGCTTTCAGTTAATAACAGAGGAAATGCTAATAAAATGCTGAGTGGAAAAGCAGGCCAAGTTCCAGTTGGAATGTAGAGCCATAGAAGTAGAAGAAGAAGAAGATGATGATATTGTCGGTTCGACGCACCGTAGCGGAACATTCAACAAGGAACTTAACATTCGGGAACCCGCACCGTCGTAAAAAGTACAACACCTTCGAAAACAGCACGATTGTTGTTGTGGCCAGTTCTCGACACGGGCTTTTGGACGCTCTATTCAGCAACTCGTTTTATGTGCTGGAATATGCTTTAAGCTATAATTTAGTTATCTTTAGTGATTGTTGCAATAGTCGTATCCTTGTTGATGCTCGCTATCTCTTCTCTCAGCTCTCTGCTTGCTCCGATGAAGCTGGTCCCCTGGTCGCTATATATTTCCTGCGATACCCCTCTTCTCGCTATGAACCTTCGTATAGCCATTACATCATTGCGCAAACTATGTCCTTTCATCAATGAAGGGACATAGTTTGCGCAATGAGCTGTCCTTAAAGAATTTCTGCTGTAGATGGGGTTCGAGCTGCTTATTCTTGTGGAGAATACGTAATTCTTCGGGGTAAGCTTCTCTTTGAACGCAGCGCCATAGAATTCTTTCCGCTTCCTGGAGTTATTTATTTGACAAAACAGATGGAGCGGGAACCTCGGCAACAAATTTCTTCCATGCCACAGCAACAAAACGACGAACATATCCAACGGTTCTTACCAACTGTAACGAGACCACAGGGCATTCTCGTTCGTTGACTGATCCGTGAGATCCGCGTCACCCAGATTTGTCAATCAGCAACATAGGGAAATCAAAGCGATGACGGGGCTGTCAATAATGACTGGCAAATTTAGCAACGTGTACATGCAGTGAAGATCAACAAATTAAAGTCCTTTATTTGCCTTTCAACTGAATTGGAAACCTAATAAACCTAATGAGCGTTAAAATTAGCATTGAAACAGTTAGTGCAGTATATAGTAGTTAAACAGTTCTATCAATTAGGTAAAATTTAATCCACAATAATTTGGTTATTACTAGCTAAATCCTAACCCTAATAGATTACAGATAGAAAACAATTACATCTAATAGTACGGCTGAGTTCAATTGATAAATTTCTAGCAAGCTTAAATCTATATGTAAGTACATGCACTTAAAACTTATCCTAATATGTACATGAATTAAACACGTTGAATTAAAAAAAAACTAGGATGCAACAGTAGTACAACAGGTACTGGAATATTTTGGAAGGAGCGAGTTTCGGGTGAACTCGAATAGAAGAAACACGAAAATGTAAGTGTAAATACCTTTGTAAACCAACATGAAATTGAACTTAAATACAATTACAGCTTTGAAGCTGCTAAGGCTGCTATCAGACCGTGTTTACGTTTGCTCGAAAATTATTCCGAACAATCTTCAAAGATTTTCCGGTGCATCTAGACGAGCCTAGCATGGACACCACCCCCAACCACTGCACTAAATGCGACCGACCAGATACAGTCGATCACCTCGTTGGTTGTGATAGATGTGAGAATTGGGCACACTTCGGATGTGCCGGTGTAACGGATTCTATAGCTGATCCGGATCGTACTTGGCAGTGCGATGAATGTCGAATGCGGGAAGATGATGGTGCCTCTCAGTCGCGGAGGTCTATGAACCGATCGTCCGCCAGTCGACATTCCACACGAACTGAATTGAGCCTGAAGATGATGGAGGAGCAAAAGGCATTGCGGATGAAGAGAATTCTAGAGGAACAGGCGGCTCAAGCGGTGACGCGTCAAATGCTAGCGGAAGAAGAGGAAAAATTCCTGAAGCAAAAATACGATTTGCTTATGGCGGAAGCGGACGATGCAGAAGGAGTCAGTAGAAGAAGCAAATTGAGCAGTAGAGCACACAACGGACAAAAAATTAAAACTTTCGCCTTCTTAGACGATGGATCATCGTCAACACTACTAGAGGCGGGAATCGCGTCAAAACTTGGTATCACTGGACCAACCGACAACCTTTCTTTAAGTTGGACCGGCAATATTTCAAGGGAAGTAAAAGGGTCTCAACGGGTAACAGTGGTCATTTCTGGAGATACGGGAAAGTTCAAACTCAGCAATGTACGAACTGTTGAAGAACTCCAACTTCCAAGTCAAACTATGCAGTATGAAGCACCTTAAAGGGTTACCGATCCGCAGTTATACAACCGCTACTCCGGGGATTATCATCGGATAAGAACATGTCCGCCTTCTAACATCGTTGCGGCTACGAGAGGGAGGAGACAACGGGCCTGTTGCAACTAAAACCCGACTGGGTTGATGTATTTACGGGAGGAATTCGAACCATGGCAGCGTGCTAGAGCAGTTGAACCTTCATTTTGTACGCGATCTAGATAATCGAGAACTACACGATTGGATGAAGCAATACTTTGCGGTAGAGGAATCAAGCGTTACCATCAAGCCAGAAGCCGAAGAAGAAAAACGCGCGCGTCAGATAATGGAGACAACGACACGACGAGTAAACGGATCTTTCGAGACTGGATTATTGTGGAAGTATGACCATTTTTCGTTCCCAGACAGCTACCCAATGGCAGTACGTCGCATGAAGGCTCTTGAGACGCGACTGAACAAAGACCAACGACTGAAAAGCAAAGTGAGGGAAATGATAGGACAGTATGTGGAGAAGAAATACGCACATCGGATCACTCTTGAAGAACTGAAATCAACGGACCCAAGCAGAGTGTGGTACTTACCGCTAGGCGTGGTGCAAAATCCGAAAAAACCTGACAAAATTCGGCTCATATGGGATGCTAAAGCAAAAGTGGGAGGATTATCATTCAATGATATGCTGATTAAAGGTCCAGAGCTCCTGGTTGCGTTATTGTCCGTATTACTTCGTTTCAGGCAAAGGAACGTCGCCATAGTAGGCGACATAAGGGAAATGTTCCATCAAATTTCTATACGGTATTCGGACAAACAATCGCAGAGGTTTCTTTATCGTTCATCTCCGGATATACCTCCTCAAATCTACGTAATGGACGTAGCCACGTTTGGTGCAAGCTGCTCACCTAGTTTAGCGCAGTTTGTTAAAAACAAAAATGCTGTTGAGTTTGCGGGTAGTTATCCTAGGGCAGCGAAAGCAATTGTGGAAAACCATTACGTGGACGATTTCTTGGATAGCGTGGATACTGTGTCAGAAGCGGTGCAGTTGATCAACGAAGTAAAGTATGTGCATTCACAGGCGGGATTTGAGATCCGAAACTTCTGCTCAAACTCCGCGGAAGTTCTTGCTGGAGTAGGAGAACGAGAAATCCCACTGAAAGTGTCGATGTATCTAGAGAAATCCTCGGACACGGAACGGGTATTAGGTATGGTGTGGAGGCCAACAGAAGACGTCTTCACGTTTGACCTAAGCACCATGAAAGATGAGATCAAAGAACTGATTCAGAGTTCTACTATTCCAACTAAACGACAAGTCCTGAAAACAGTAATGTCAGTGTTTGACCCATTAGGGCTGATTTCCCACTTTGTCGTGCACGGAAAAATCCTCATGCAGCTTATTTGGCGCTCTGGAACGGATTGGGATGAGTTAATATCTGAAGAACTTCAAGAAAAGGGGGAATGTTGGTGTCGATACATGCAGCGCTTGGACGAGGTTGCAGTGCCACGGTGTTTCTTTCCAAATGTGACGAGTGTTGCTATGAATAATTTAGAGGCCCATTTGTTCGTCGATGCTAGCGAATTGGCCTACGCAGCAGTACTTTATCTCCGGTTTGTGGACAACGGTCAACCCAGATGCGCTCTAGTAGCGGCAAAAACGAAAGTCGCACCCTTAAAGCCTTTATCCATTCCGCGTCTCGAGTTACAGGCGGCGATGATTGGAGCGAGGTTGTTAGAAAGCGTTTTGCTCTCCTTGAATCTTCCAATTACCAAGAGATTTCTTTGGTCTGACTCAACTACCGTACTCTCTTGGTTGAGATCAGCTAGCCGCAAATACCACCAGTTTGTTGCGTTTAGGGTTGGGGAGATTCTTATGACAACAATGGATGAATGGAACTACGTCCCGTCTAAATTAAACGTTGCAGATGCTGCTACCAAATGGAAGGATGGACCAAGTTTTGACAACAATAATCCATGGTACAGCGCACCAGAGTTCCTCTACAAGCCGCCGATTAATTGGCCGAAAAAATCCGCGACAGATGATGCTGATACAGATGCAGAGCTTCGCACGTTTTCTTGTTCCATGGTACAGTGCAGCAACCGCTGATAGACACGTCAAGATTTTCTAGCTGGAACCGACTGTTAAGAGTAGCTGCCTTTGTTTTACGGAGTGTTCGACGTTTTAAAGGAGAAAAGTTACCCAACCCAAGCCTGTTGATCCAAGAAGAACTTCAGAACGCGGAGAAACTACTGTGGCGGCAAATCCAAGCTGAGGCTTATCCTGATGAGGTGGCAATCATGAAACGAAACCTTTTGCTTCCCAAAGAATCTGTAGTAATCCAAAAGTCAAGTCCGCTTTATCGCCTCTCGCCCTTTATGGACGAGTGCGGAATCATCCGGTTGAACAGTAGAATTACAGCGGCGCCGACGGTTCCCATAGAAACTAAATATCCCATTATCTTGCCGAAGAAACACACTGCGACTATTCTGATCGTAGAAAATTATCATCGGCGCTACCTTCATGGAAACGGAGAGACTGTGTGTAACGAAATGCGACAACGTTTCTACATAACAGGTCTACGAGGAGTTATTCGTCAAGTCCCCTAGCAGCACACATATTCCACATAGGTTACTGCAACTCATATGTGACCAGATTTAGTCACATTTAAGTTGCTGCAACCAGATTTGCCTGACTTGTGCTGCTCGGGTCTCCAGTAGATGCCTGTATTGTCGCATTAGAAAGGCTGCTCCTCATCCGCCAATGATGGGGTCCTTACCGGCAGCCAGAGTAACGGGATTTGTGAGACCATTTACGCATACTGGAGTGGACTATTTTGGGCCGTTATTGGTGAAACAAGGACGAAGCCTGGTGAAGAGATGGGTTGCGCTTTTCACTTGCCTCTCAGTTCGTACTATACATCTGGAGATAGTACATAGTTTGTCCACTCAGTCGTGCGTGATGGCAATTCGTCGCTTTGTGGCTCGACGGGGTTCTCCAGAGTCATTCTACAGCGATAATGGAACGAATTTCGTAGGGGCGAG
Source organism: Armigeres subalbatus (assembly GCF_024139115.2). Taxonomy (NCBI): domain Eukaryota; kingdom Metazoa; phylum Arthropoda; class Insecta; order Diptera; family Culicidae; genus Armigeres; species Armigeres subalbatus. Next base: position 278,411,137 of record NC_085140.1, read on the forward strand.
TAACCTGCTGGCGAAACAGATCCAAGATATTCAAAATAAGTGCGCCTCGACATTCACCAACTCCAAAACCAGGTGGTGCTTCAATCCGCCTTCTGCGCCTCACATGGGAGGATCATGGGAGCGTATGGTTCGCTCCGTGAAAACTGCTATGTCCACTATTGCTGATCATCCACATCACCCAAGTGACGAGGTATTGGAGACGGTACTCCTAGAAGCTGAAGCTATTATCAACTCCCGACGGCTTACATATATACCACTAGAGAGCCCGGAGCAAGAATCCTTAACGCCAAATCACTTCCTGCTATATGGTACACAGGGGATTGTGCAACCTGAAATAGGTATTGACGCTGGCGGACATAATCTACGGGACAGCTGGCGTCTTTCTCAGAGTCTAGTGTATCATTTCTGGAATCGTTGGATCCATGAGTATCTCCCAACAATAACTAGGCGTACCAAGTGGTTTGAACCAACGAAGCCACTTGAACCAGGAGACCTGGTACTGGTGGTCGAGGAAACTAAGCGGAATGGGTGGCTACGAGGAAAAGTCGTGGAAGTGGTGAAGGCCAATGATGGACAAGTGCGGCGTGCTGTGATACAAACGAAAAACGGATTAATAACTCGTCCGGCAGTGAAGATAGCTCCACTAGACCTCAGGGCATCTGGATTCCCCGGAACTACACGGGCGGGGTATGTAACGAGACCACAGGGCATTCTCGTTCGTTGACTGATCCGTGAGATCCGCGTCACCCAGATTTGTCAATCAGCATCATGTTAGGGAAATCAAAGCGATGACGGGGCTGTCAATAATGACTGGCAAATTTAGCAACGTGTACATGCAGTGAAGATCAACAAATTAAAGTCCTTTATTTGCCTTTCAACTGAATTGGAAACCTAATAAACCTAATGAGCGTTAAAATTAGCATTGAAACAGTTAGTGCAGTATATAGTAGTTAAACAGTTCTATCAATTAGGTAAAATTGAATCCACAATAATTTGGTTATTACTAGCTAAATCCTAACCCTAATAGATTACAGATAGAAAACAATTACATCTAATAGTACGGCTGAGTTCAATTGATAAATTTCTAGCAAGCTTAAATCTATATGTAAGTACATGCACTTAAAACTTATCCTAATATGTACATGAATTAAACACGTTGAATTAAAAAAAACTAGGATGCAACAGTAGTACAACAGGTACTGGAATATTTTGGAAGGAGCGAGTTTCGGGTGAACTCGAATAGAAGAAACACGAAAATGTAAGTGCAAATACCTTTGTAAACCAACATGAAATTAAACTTAAATACAATTACAGCTTTGAAGCTGCTAAGGCTGCTATCAGACCGTGCTTACGTTTGCTCGAAAATTATTCCGAACATCAACCGTTGAAGATTGGAAAATCTTTCGTAATCCACAATGGGTTCTAGAGTAGCTCGATGATGTGCTTGCAGCGGGCGCAGTTCTTCCATTGTATCCGGTGTCGACAGCTCTTGGGTAGGCCATTCCGCTTCTTCCTCATAGAGAAATGCTGGACCACAAAACCATCTGCTGTTCCCTTGAAAGCTGGGTCCGTTGCCCCATTTTGTAGCTTCATCCGCTACGTTTGAGACGAGATGGAACCCATCTCCATTCTTCCACCTTCGTCTCATCAAATATTTCGCCTACACGAATGGCGACAAACTGCCGATATTTTCTTTGATCTGACTGCATACATGATAGGACGGTTCTCGAATCACTCCAGATAATTCACCGGCTGACTGTTAACGTGTGACTTTGCTGTATAGATGTCAGTAAACGTGTACCGATGACCGCCGCCTGGAGCTCTAATCGTGGTATAGACAGCGGCTTTAAGGGTGCCACTTTTGTTTTGGACGATACTAATACGCAACGAATCCTATCCTGGCTAATAATTCGAAAATAAGCCACGCAAGAGTACGCGTCTTCGCTGGCGTCTACAAAGATGTGGAGTTGTAGAGTTTCGAGACTACGGGGGCTGTAATCCGGGAAGTAGCAACGTGGAATTTTGAGTAGGGGGAGTCGTTCGAGAACGGTGATCCAGAGCCGCCATGTTTCTTGGAGTTTTTCTGGAATGACATCATCCCATCCGATGTTGGTCCGCCAAATATCCTGTATCAAACATTTCCCGTGGATGACGAATGCTGCCAACAAGCCTAGTGTATCGAACACACGACGCGCAAAACTTGTCGTTTAGTTGGTACACTTGTACCTTTCACCAGACGGTTCTTGATATATTGAGCTGCAGACGGAGAGCAGGTCGACCCGAAGGTTGCAACGTCCATGACGAAATCTTTTACGGGCTCATCAGGTTTATTTCGCCACAAGAACCTTTGAGCTTGTCAATCTTGTGGGCAAATTTGAATCTGGGGAAACATCTCTTTAATCTCACCTGCTATGGCAACTTGGCGTTGCCGGAAACAGTACAACACTGTCGATAGCGAGGTCAACATGTCAGGACCCTTTAGCAACATGGAGTTGAAAGAAATGTCGTCTATCTTGGCTGCGGCATCCCAGATGACTCTAACTTTGCCGGGTTTATTGGGGTTTAGAACGACCTAAAGGCAAATACCACACCCGACGAGGATCCCTATTAGTAGCTTCTTCTACTGTCAATTCATGCGCATATCCTTTGTGCTGATAATCAACTATTTGCTGTTTGACATTGGCGTACAATTCAGGGGTTTTAGACAGCCATCTTTCCAAACATTTAAGGCGATGCTCAGCCATAACCCGACTGTCTGGAAATTCCACGAAGTCGTATCTCCACAGAAGACCAATCTGATACTTTCCAGATGCAGTGCGGATGATGGTTTTCTCCATGATTTCACGAGCACGACGATCGTCTTCTGTTTAAATTTCTGGTGAGACCGAAACACCGATACTCTCCACCGAAAAGAACTCTTAAACCTTGTCGTGGAGTTCATCATCGGATGCACGAGCGCAGATATGTAGGAGCCTTGAAGATGAACTATCTGTTCCTTCCACATTTCCGTAAATCATCCAGCAAAGCCTTGTTTTGGCTGCGATTGGTTCGAACTTCTTCCCCTCTTTTTTCTTCAGTGTGACGAACATGTTAGCGTTGTCCACTCCTATCAAAATACGCGGCACCGTACTCCCATAGCTTGCTACGGGAAGCCCTCGCAGATGTTCGTACTTATTAGCCAACTCATCATACGGCAAAGATTGAGGTGGCAAATCGAGCTTCTCCACTTTTCACACATTATCCAAAGTGTATTTGCGTTCACTGTAAACTCCGGATACTTTCATTTGTAAGAGTTGAGAGTTCGTTTCAGTTCTTGTTATTCCGCTGGTCCATTGGAGACAAAGTGGTTCAACCTCACCAACAGTTCTTCGGCAAGTTTCTGTTCTACCAAAGTATAGGAAGAACCATCGTCGAGAAACGCTAACGTGCGAACTGACGTCCCGTTCACATGAATTGTTACCGGAATGATCGGTGAACACCGACGGTCCCAGTGATCTTTGGACGATCCTTGCCAAGCGACGTTGATTCTTGTTTCTCCGAGTGCAACAGCTTGTGGTGACACAATTCACATCCATTTAATCCACATATCGTAGCTTTGCACAGCCATTTGCCATGACCGATCAAGCAGCGCCTGCAGAGATTTGCCCGATGCACTAACATTCCAACATGGTTGCTTTTAGAAAACCGCTGCAATCAGAGACAGAAAAAGTCATTTCAACTACATTCAAATGTGCGAATGTGCGAATGAATAGGACGGCATGTGCACGAACAGCAGCAAGCGACGACTCTCGGTGTCAGCGTTGTATTGTGCGGTGTCAAAATGAATCTTCAGCTTGGCACATTGATATTCAGTTTGAAATCTCAAAATATGAATATCATTTCATACTGCGGTGCATGGAATCAACATTTTGAAGTCAGATTCCTAAAATATATGCATCTGTCTAGTAGGGTAAAAGACCCAATAGTGGAGGAACTAAGCATGTTCCACCACTATTTGTTGGTTCACACCAAGCCTATACTCCATTTCACTTACCTGATGGGTGCACATGGAAGATTATTAATTATATTTGATGCGAAAGGGGTCCTGATTGCAGTAGCATCCATCATTGTTACCTAAAATGGTACCTCCAATTATTGGTGCAGTGTTCCAATAGTTGCGGTATTTTTTAATTCGTGTTCCTATAGTTGCGAATCCCATTGTTTACATATGGGACTCGCAACTATAGGAACATTGCCTTTCAGTCAACGTTGTTGCAGTAACGTGATTGTAGTAACTACTAGCAAAGAGTGGCCATTCTGTAGGATCACCCGTGAACACCGGTAGGTCTTTCGGAACAACGTGCCTTGCTCACGGTGTGTTTGTCCGAAGAGGCTTATTTTCAAAAAATCAGTATCTCTAAAATACTCACCACACGAAAGTATAAGTTTTCCTCTTTCACGTAGGTGCATTTTTAAAATGTTCTATTGGGGGTCATTTTTCCATACATTTTGGGGGGCTATCGGCTATCCTTTGAGATTTCTATGGAATTTGCACCAAAAATAGTGAAAAAAATAAAAATTATTCTAGATCCCACGATAGAACATTTTAGTTTACCCACTATATGAAAGAGGAGAGCGTGGTGGGTGTTTCAGAGATACTGATTTTTGAAAAATAATGTTTCCCCATAGACACACCGTGATGGGACTGCCTGAGTGATCCAGGACCATGCAAGTCCCGGAAGGTTAAGCTTACAAATCAAAATTTGCAGTTGCTGCATGATTATAAGTTGCCACGTCAGCCCACGGTTCAGTATCTACATGTTTAATCGCAGCCATCGTGCTCTCGATGGTTACAATAAGGAACACTTCCCGTGCAAAGCTTGACATCAAAGCGATAACTTGTTTTGATGTTGTGAAATCGCTGATTATGATAACCCAACAACCCAGGTTGATATTCTTTTGGTCGTTCTAACGGTTGAAATATCAAAGTCTACAGCAGAAAAATCTTACTATGACATCAAATTGAAATCTATTTCTGCTACCAATGCCTCGCTCCAGCTAATACAAGAATGCGATCAAACGAAGCTCCGTTATGCAGCACTGTTCAAGTGAAAGCGTCGCACTGTGCTTCAATGAGGCCGACGATTTTTTTCGAAACGTCCTTACGGATTTACTCCCCTCATATTGCCTCGTGTTTTCGCACACAGCCAGATCCTTTTTTTCTCGAACAGATCGGACTCGATTATTTGGAATTTCAGACTTAATTATCACTTAATTAAACGCATTTTTTTTAAATTTTCAGTTCTTTGTAATAATATCTTCTTCTTCTTCTTCTTCTTATTGGCATTACATCCCCACACTGGGACAGAGCCGCCTCGCAGCAAAGTGTTCACTAAGCACTTCCACAGTTATTAACTGCGAGGTTTCTAAGCCAGGTTACCATTTTTGCATTCGTATATCATGAGGCTAACACGATGATACTTTTATGCCCAGGGAAGTCGAGACAATTTCCAATCCGAAAATTGCCTAGACCGGCATCGGGAATCGAACCCAGCCACCCTCAGCATGGTCTTGCTTTGAAGCCGCGCGTCTTACCGCTCGGCTAAGGAGGGCCCTTGTAATAATATACAATATGCTATTTGAACGTATCTAGGAAGAAAGGGAGGGGGCTGGTGAAATGGTTGTTTTCTAAACAGACTAAATTGGCCGCTTTCGCATGTCTCTCATTATAGGATCCCTAGCAAAACCAATCCTCGCATAAATCACAATCGTACGATGACTTCCTGGAATAAGACTTATCGACCATAATAAGACTTATAAGACCATCCGGAAGACGTTCCCAATCAAACCAATCTTCGAGCATGACGACACGCCACATCGTTCCTGACGCCAAATATCCGGATGTGCAGCCGAAATTCCCTGATCCTGAATCCTAAGTCCCGTCCATCCTAACACATTGTAAACCTTACCTCGAATCACCACGAATACGTTGGCTTATATCCCTTTCTTACTGATTTAGTAATAAAATAATATCAATTGTACATATCAAAAAGAACCGTGGCTCCTTAAAGTGATATACACACCCGAGCCTACCAAATAAACGAACTTGGAAAAAAAGAACTTTAGGTTTCAACAACATTCGGTAAAAAAAAAAAGTCGAGACCAATGATCGATACATGCATTTTGAAAAGACTAGAACAAGTGTGTGGAAATAGTATCTAACTATATCTCTTTGCTCCTATGCTTTTAAGTGTAGACAAGAAAAAAGTCAACAAATAGAACTATCAAATTGATAATCACTCCACAACATTTTGCTGAGCTGCTATCTAATAGCAAACATGAAATTTGATTCATCTTCGAGAACTCACACGGAGAGAGGGCAAACGAAATTGGGAAAGATCTGCACAGCAAACCGAAACATACCCACGTAGATTAGGAAAAGCCATAGCTATAGAGAAAATACAAAAACTGAAAAACGAGTATTTCCACTCCTACTCATGAATAGCAATGTGGTGGGAGTAACATCGCCGAAACGCCGGAAGACATCCGATTCGAAACTGCATTCACTCTAGGTTCGTACAATCTGATGCGGCTGCCGGATGGTGCATCCGAGCCGTTCGAGCAAGGGAACATAGCCCGGAAGCAAGGTGATGACTGAAAGTTTATCAATGAAAGAAAGTGGTTGCAATTGGAAAAGCAGACCAGAGCATGTACCAACACTTTCTAAATAACTAAATTCAATTTAGCAAATGAAGAAAAGCTTGTTTCTTCGTTCGAAACACGGTTCCCGTCACATCTGTATAGCGGAGGAAGCATTAGACATAACTTCGAAGCTCTGGTGGCACTGTGGCGGGGAAGTCGGCCGAAATGAGATTGTCATTGACAGTGACCAAACAAACATGCAACGTGATTAGATTTTTTCTACTGTCGAAACATCCTACTGGTCATCTTTCTGTTCCATTTGTGTGTTTTCAATATATAAAGCAGGAATGATTAGAAAAAGAGAGTTTTTATTTTGTCCAATCAGCTATAATGCCAATACGTCTTATCATGGTTGCATAACTATGCATAGTTGAATGAATGCATATTCCCAAGTTAGACAATGATACAAGTAGATTCTACTGAATCAGTATAATGTGGATAATCGTTCAAATGTCATGATCGCTGAATTTCAGGACATGTGCGGCGGTCATATTCGAACTTTGGAACACGTTTTATATAACAAGTGTCTTGCAATGCCCAAAATAAGCATTTCAATAATATGTGCCGTATTTGTCTTAGATCTTTGCCAGTGTACTCTTCAGATTCCAATTTTTTTTTTGATGGATCAGATTTTTAAAAAATTCAAGATTAGTTTCAAGATTTCGAGTTAATTTAATCTTAAAAAATAAAATCACTCCTGATCAACTCGGTTTAAGTAATTTTCTGTGAACTTCACTGCTCCAAGCTAGAGCATATTGCAGATCTAATGCATATTTTATCACCGGTTTACACTTGTTCCAGGGGCTTCAATCACTAAAATGAAACAAACAACACAAGGTACATTCAATTGTGCATCGTAAGTCTGCACCAATCCATTCATCGTTTTGAATCGCACTACCCGTTGCTAGGAAGAGACAGACCCTTGCTTTCTTACACCCTAGGATAGGATGTGACAACTCAATTGAGACTGCCTTGTTGTTTTTTAGTCGGTTGCTCTTACGAGGTGGTCGCCAGTGCAGCCAAAGTAATTTGGAACAAAATCTTCCAAATATCATGTATCAAAATTTGATGTTTTTCTTCCCGTTCCATTCACTATTTATGTAAGAGAAGTGAAAGACTAACAGAGAGAAGTTTTCGCTACTGAAAAAATGACTTTGAGATCGAAAATGACAGAAAGGTGAATGATAATGCTCAAAATCAACAGTTTTAAACCTGTACAACCCTTGAGCATAATTTATATGGCGTTTGCAGTTCAATATAAATTTATTTCTTACCAAAAAACTGGAACTCAAACATTTATGTATTTTGCTTAATATCAACTTTAAAAACCTGCAACACGGCCAAACTAACAACATGCTGCCCTACGGAAAACGCGCCGCCACCAATCGAAGTAATCGATTGTCATTTTCAACCAATCAGCAACCGGTACGATTGTGACAGCAAATCGGTACGATTTTTACTGACTACTTGTCACATCCTATCCTAGCTTACACCTGGATTGAAAAACAATTTCTCCATGTACCAGTCAGTCGCCTCTCCGAATGGGTTGGCACCTACATGTGTTTTCACTCACTTACGTCTGGGCCAGACGACGACGGCATCCTATACGATTTGTCGAAGTGGAAAAAGCACTCAAAATGCATTGAATAAAATATGTGTGCCCTTGCCAATAAAGTGGCACCCGATGGAAACCTACCTCTCATGACACCTTTTCCTTGAATGCGTTGCGTCAATGACAGGAGATATTGCCTACAGGGTGAGATTATTCTCTGCATTCTGAGAAAATTGAGCGATACTGTTCGATGAGGTGTTGGAGCTTCAAACTCCGGGTTGTTGTGGTTATTCGCATTTTATTATGATGGTCGTCAAGTGAATTTGCATCCGAATGCAAATTGGCAAATTTACCATTCGAGATAGGAAACACAAATTGATATTTTGAATGATTTCAAAGCATTCAATTTTATTATTTGAATTGTATGGATATTCAAATGTTATCTTTTACCCTACCGTTGCTATTTTTGCAATCGTCTTTTTCATCTTGTTAAATCTGAAGCTCACGTTTTTACAAGGATGTGAGATGACCAAAGGAATCTAGGATTCCCAAAGTTTCAACATTGTTGAGAAACCGACAGACAATCCGGACAGTGGCAATTTTATTGTTTTGTCTTTACACACCGTAATATGATCGATAAAAACCTCTAACAGGATTTGTTTTGGAAATTCTCCCAAATGTTTGTCATGAACTTCTCTTAGCAGTTGCTTAGGAAATTCCTCCAGAAATTCTTTCGAAACTTCCTTAAGGTATTATTTCGGAAATTTCTTCGAATATTCTTCACGTAATTCTTTCGGAAATTCCTTGAGTAGCTCAGATGGTAAGCGGCCAAACGACCATATGGGCGGTTAAGTATAATTTACATTTAAATCCGGTCGTTTTTTCGAACAAAATTTTCGATGTACCATACATCAGTTGGTAGATGTACAATTAAAGCACTATATAATTACACATCAACAGCATGTTATGTATTAACAGTAAGTATTGATGTAGGGTTGGTATGGTGAATCAAGCTTAAAATTGCATGCTAACAATGAAATGAATAGTGACAATATATCTTACAACGCATATGTAATTTTGACTGCATGGTATGTCGTTTTTCATTATGCGGGACTGCTCACACAACAAGATTACTTTTAACAGATATCCAATTGTTTTGACAGATGCTTTATCGGTCTTATTGGCAAGCACCTGCGATTTTTTTGACTGGGTGATTTTAGATTTTAATTTCAAATCAGGAAACGAGACGCAGCCTCAAAAGTTCATTGTTTTTTGGGAATTTAAGGAATTGCTCCTATATTTCTTTAGTGTTTGGACTGGGATTATTTCAGAATTTCATTTAAAACTTCAATTTAATTTGGAAAATGTAAAAGATTTTGTTTTTACTTCCTTCAGCAGATATGTTCATTATAGTTTCCAACGTGTTTATATGATCTTTCCTTATTCGGAAATCACGAGTCAAGTTAAGTAAAACGTCAAAAACTAGAATTAAGATTCATATGGAAATTTTGCATAGGCAGTTCACTTCGCGCATTATCGCCTACTATGTAAGGAAACGTCTGCTGGGTCAACTAGTTTCTTACTAGGATAGGATGTGCCAAGTAGTCAGTAAAAATCATACCGATTTGCTGTCACAATCGTACCGGTTGCTGATTGGTTGAAAATGACAATCGATTACTTCGATTGGTGGCGGCCCGTTTTTCGTAGGGCAGCAAAATACGTAATTGTTTGAGTTCCAATCATTTGGTAGAAATAAAATTAAATATTGAACTGCAAACGCCATATTAATTATTCTCAAGGGTTGTGAAGGTTTCAAACTGTTGATTTTAAGCATTACAATTCACCTTTCTGCCATTTTCGATCTCAAAGCTACATTTACATTGGCGAAAACTTCTCTCTGTTAGACTTTCGCTTCTCTTACATAAATAATGGATGGAACGGAAAGAAAAACATCAAGTTTTGATACATGATATTTGAAAGATTTTGTACCAAATTACTTTGGCTGCACTGGCGACCACCTCGTCAGAGCAACCGACTAAAAAACAACAAGGCAGTCTCAATAGAGTTGTCACATCCTATCCTAGGTTTCTTATAACCTTCCTTTGAAAATACTTCAACTTCTCGAATTACACTATGATTTTTTTTCAGAAATTATTTTAGTAAATCCTTTGAGAGTATCTTCTGAAAGCCCAACGTGAAATCCTCCTGAAATTATTTCATGAATTCATCCGAAAAGCTCTACAGTTTTTCAACCAGGATTTCCTTTTCAAATTTCTCCTGGATTTTCTTCAACACTTTTAATTTTTTTTAAGAATAACTCCCGGAAGACCATTGAGAAATTAATCATAAATTTATCTTAAAGCTTGGGATTTGAACCAGAAAATTCCTTCGCAAAAATCTTCAGGAACTTCTTCAAGAAATCTTTCAGGACGGACTTGATTCATGAAATCTTTAAGGAACTCTTTCGAATAATCCCACAAAAAATACATCATGAATTCCGTCTGGAGGAATATACTGGAGCAGTTGCTGGAGGATTTTTCTTAATAACCTTAAGGAATTGCTGGATGAAATTCAAAACAAATTTCGGAAGCAATCAATTGGAGAAACTGCAGAGGAAAATGGGCTGAAATTTGAGTTTTTGTGATTGTGATGAAATCTTGGGTCCAAATGGACCAATGCACAATGTGTCACTTTTTTTTGTGCGGCTCTCCTAGATGTGGCTGGAAGCTGATTTTCCCAGGGAAAGTTAGTAAAAGTAAGAATTTTTCATATTTGTATCTCGTTGCGTTACAAAGTTACAGCGTTGTTTTGGGTTTGGTCGAAATGGGCCCCAATGCACTAGGAAGGTTAAAGTACTAGCAGACCCGACGAACTTCGTTTCGCCTAAGATTGATTCATTCTCTTAATAATTCTCGAGTTATGAAGAAATTCATGTTTCATTTGTATGGGAGATGGGAGCCCCCCCTTTCCACCAGCTTAAGAACCTTTCCCGGCCCCAAAAACCTCTGCATACAAATTTTCACGCCGATCGGTTCAGTAGTTTCGGAGTCTATAAGGTTCAGATAGACAGAAATCCATTTTTAATGTATATAGATTCTGCCGAAACTCCTGGAAAAAGCCAGGAGACGAGGCAGCCTCGGGCTGAAAGTCTCCCTAATAAAGACAGACAAAAAAACTCCTGGAGAAACTCGAGGAAGAGAAGGCAGGAGTATTTGTGGAAATATTTCCAGGGGCGAAATTTGTGTGGAAGTATTAGGAAAATAGAATTAGGAACTTTCTGTAGGAATTTCTATGGGGACTGTGATAAATGTTTCTGTGAGAATTGCCGGAAAAACTGCAAAAATATTATTTACAAAAGAAATTTCATGTGAATTCCAGACGAAATTATGAATGAATTACTGAAGAATTCCAAAACTTGCTGGGGCTTCTGAAAGAATTCGCAATTCAATTTCCATAAGTATACCTAGAGATATTTTCGGGAAAATTCTCGGGGGTGGGTGGGAGATGGAGTGGGAGTTAGAAATTATATGTGAGCTTCGAAAGGAGTTCGGTCGAAATTTGTGGAGATTTCTCGAGGTAATTTATGAAGAGTTCTTGGAGGAATTTTTGGAGGACCACCAGGAATATTTCAGGAGAAATTCCTTTTGGAAAAACTGGTGAACGTTCTAGAGGAATATACGTTTAAAGTCTAAAAAAAACTGCAAGTAAGTTTCTGGAGGAATTCACGATGAAATTTCATAATAGCTCCTATGGAATATCTAACTGCAGAGAAATTTTTGAAGGGATTTTGGAGGAATTAATTCAGGAACTTCCGATAGAATTCCTGCAAGAATCCACGGAGAAATTATCTGAGGGGCGTCCGGACAAACTTCCTTAAGAAATTATGATGGAATTCCTGGAGAGAATTACAAGAAAATTTTTAAAGAAGCTTCCTGGAGAAATTGTAGGATTTTAGGAAAGAAATCTTAGGAGAAGAATCTTCCAGATCCGGAGGAATTTCCGAAAAAATCCTGAAGGAACTTCCAGATGGAATCCTAAGGAACTTCAGGAGGATTTCCTGGAGGATCTTCCGAACGACATTCTGAAAAAACTTCCGAATGAAATCCTAGAGGAGCATCCGGATGACATCCTGGAAGAACTCCTAGACGGAATCCTGGAGCAACTTCCGGACGAAATCCTGGAGGAACTCCTGGACGAAATCCTGGAGAAACTCCTGGACGAAATTATGGAGGAATTTCCAGACGAAATCCTGGAAGAACTTCTGGTGGAACTTCCAGACGAAATCCTGGATGAACTATCGAACGAAATCATGGAGGAACTATAGAACGCAATCCTGGAGGAACACCTAGACGAAATCCTGGAGCAATTTCCAGACAAAATCCTGGAGCAATTTCCAGACGAAATCCTGGAAGAACTTCCAGACCAAATCTTGGAGGAACTTCCGGACGAAATCCTGGATGAATTATAGAACGAATTCCTGGGGGAACATCCGGACGACATCCTGGAAGACAACATCGAGATGACATTCTGGAGGAACTTGGAGACGAAATCCTGGGGGAACTTCCGGACGACATCCTGGAGGAACTTTCGTACGAAGTCCTGGAGAAACTTTCATTAAGGAACTTCTGATAGAAATCCTGAAGGAACTTCCCGACGACACCCTGGAGGAACTTCTGGACGAAATCATCGAGCAACTTACGGATGAAATCCTGGATGAACTTTTGGGCCTAATCATGGAGAAGCTTCCGAAGGAATTCCTGGATGGACTTTCAGTCAAAATCCTGAGCAACGTTCAGACGAAATCCTGGAGGAACTTGCGGACGAAATCCTGAAAGAATTTCCGGATGGAATCCTGGAGTACCTTCTGGAAGAACTACCGGCAACATACTTGAAGAACCTTTGAACTAAATCCTGAAGGAACTTCCGAACAAAATCCTGGAACTTTCGAACGATACCCTGGAAAAACTTTCGGACGAAATCCGAGGATCTTCCGGACGATATCCTAGATGAATTCTGACATCCAGGGACTTTCTTGAGGAACTTCTGGTCAAATTCTTGGATATGCTTCCGAATTTTCGAACTCGTGAAAAAAAAATCTGAGGAATTCGTTGAGCTACTTCTTAAAAATTTCCGGAGAACTCTCAACGGCTGAAATTAGTCCACGCCGACCCACGCCGCAGCCGCTGGCTGAAAATGATCTATATCGCTGCTGTCGGAATTCTTTCAACAGTTCCTCAAGAAACTACTTCTTAAATTGCTCTAAACATTCCTTCTTCTCCTAGCAACTCCTTTGTAAATTGTTAAAAAATTCGAAAATTCATTTGCTTACTTCATTTGCTTATTCAGGGATTACCACAGAAATTTATCCAGGGATCCTTTCGGAAGATACGATTCCTCAAAAAATACTTCTATCTGTCATCATACACCGTCGGTAAAAAAGTTAGGTTCCGCTGAGTGCCGTGAGAAGCCTCCGTGAATATTTGCGGAAAAACGATCAGTCTATTTGAGCAATGTCTTGACTTGATAATTACTATGAAGCAATGAATGATTTGATTGATTCCCCCAGCCACTCCATACGATATTATTCCAGGAGTTTATTTTTAAGTAACTCTAGATATTTCGTTTACAATTATGATTGCAATATTTATCATGACTTCCTCAAGAAATTCGTAAGGAACGTGCCCCAAATGTTGCTTATGAACCTCTTTTAGAAATTTCCTCTAACATTCCTTCAAAATTTCTCTGGAAAGTTCCTAAAAGAGTTACTTCGGATGTTCGTCCATTTTTTTTAACCTCCTCCTCGAATTCCTTCGGAAATTGTTTGAAATTTATTTGAGAATTTCTCCAGAAATTCCTTCCAAAAATCCTGCGAAAATTCCAAAACGAATTCCTTCGGAAATTCCCCTTGAATATTGATTATGAACTTTCGTCAAGAATTGTCTCAAAAATGACCCCACTTTTCTGAAGATCTTTAAAGAAATACTCTGAAAATTCCTCCTAAAACTCCTTTTGAAATTTCTTCAAAAATTCTTTGAGAAAATCTTTTTCTAAGAAATTCAAGGAGGTATTTCTCTAGCAATTTCTTAAGAAATTTCCAAAAGAGTTCCGTGAAGAATATTCGAAGAAATTTCCGGAATAATTCCTTGAGGAAATACCGAAAGAATTTCTGGAGGAATTTCCTAGGCAACTCCTGAGAGAAATCCAACATTTGGGAGAATTTCCAAAAAAATACTCCTGCAGTAATTTTTGAAAAAAAAATCGTAGGAATTTCAGAAGAAATTCCTGGAGAATTTCCGAAAATATTCCTGGAGAAATTTCTAAGACAATCTACGAGGTAAAAAAATAATCTCTTTTTAGTATAGTGGAATGTTTTCACTGTCACTGTCATTGTCACTCGTCTCAGTCGAGTCAAGTACGAGACACTGAAGACGGCCCTACTGTTGAGGTCGAAATACAAAGGTACAATAAAGTAGTGGAATGTTTAAAACGCGTAATTATTATTTATTCAGACCAAGGCCGAAGTGGCCTGTGCGGTATATAGGAGTCTTCTCCATTCGGCTCGGTCCATGGCTACACGTCGCCAACCACGCAGTCTACGGAGGGTCCGCAAGTCATCTTCCACCTGATCGATCCACCTTGCCCGCTGCGCACCTCGCCTTCTTGTGCCCGTCGGATCGTTGTCGAGAACCATTTTCACCGGGTTACTGACATTCTGGCTACGTACCCGGTCCACCGCAGTCGTCCGATTTTCGCGGTGTGAACGATGGATGGTTCTCCCAGCAGCTCGTGGTTCATTCACCTCCTCCACGTACCGTCCGCCATCTGCACCCCACCATAGATGGTACGCAGCACTTTCCTTTCGAAAACTCCAAGTGCGCGTTGATCCTCCACGAGCATCGTCCAGGTCTCGTGTCCGTATAGGACTACCGCTCTAGCCAGTGCCTCACCACCATGTTTAAATAGCTTTAAATAGATTTCCTGGAGATCCGGAGCCGGTAGAATTATGTCCTGCGCGCGTTCTCCCAGGTCCATCACCATACCGCCATCTTCGTCTGCCACATCGCCATTCAGGTGTTCTTCGTAGTGCTGCCGCCACCTTTGGTTCCCGTTTATGTCCTTACACATATCAGGCTGTGGCACGTGGCCCTTACGGGAACGGTTTAACTTCTCTTAGAACGTGTCGTGTGTTATTAGCGCGGTACAGTTGCTCCGTCTCTTCACGGTCTCGATCTTCCTGCTGGCGCTTTTTCCTCCGGAAAATCGAGTTTTGTCTGTTCCGCGCCCGTTTATATCGTGCCTCGTTCGCCCTCGTGCGGTGTTGCAGCAATCTCGCCCATGCTGCATTCTTCTCTTCTACTAACTGCTCACATTCGCCGTTGGGAGTGCCACTTCCAGCTGCTGCGCGTATTCTTGGGCTAGTCTACCGTAATGTAGCCGTCCAATGTTAAGCCGCGGCGTCCGACTTCGACGCGTGTTGTACACCGTCGAGAGTTTTGAGCGTAGGCATACTGCAACGAGGTAGTGGTTGGATTCAATATTCGCACTGCGGTAAATGCGGACGTTCGTGATGTCGGAGAAGAATTTACCGTCGATTAGAACGTGGTGGATTTGGTTTTCCGTTTCTTGGTTAGGTGATCTCCATGTGGCCTTGTGGATATTTTAGCGAGAAAAGAAGGTGCTTCGGACTAACATTCCGCGGGAGGCTGCGTAGTTTATGCATCGCTGGCCGTTGTCATTCGATAAGGTGTGCAGACTATCCGGTCCGATGACCGGTCTATACATTTCCTCCCTTCCTACCTGAGCGTTCATGTCACCGATGACGATTTTGACGTCCCGCAGTGGGCAGGGCACGTTGATGATGCGTTGAAGAAACGGTCTTTAATCCTCAGCTTGCACATTGAACGATGGCGCATCTTACCTAGGACTATGAAGCCGGTTGCCAGCTCGTTGGTGGTGCCACAGCTTTGGTAGAAGGTAGCCGCTCGATGCCCGCTTTTCCACACTTTCTGTCCTGTCCAGCAAATCTCCTGCAGCGCCACTACGTCGAAGTTGCAGGGATGTAATTCATCGTAGATCACCCTGTCGCAACCTGCGAAACCTAGCGACTTGCAGTTCCATGTTCCAAGCTTCCATTCGTGATCCTGTATTCGTCGCCTAGGTCTTTGCCGATTATATCGAGTCGCATTATCTCTTATATTGTTCGTAATGATTGGTTTTCTAGGCGGCTTATTGGGCCTGCGCAAACCTCGTCGGAGGGCCGTCGTGTCAGGGCTGTTTAGCGTCCCACCTAACACCAGGATTTGGGCTTGTGTGTTTTGAGCGGCACACGGTAGCTTTGGTGGGGCCTACTTGCGGATACATGCAGCTTTTTATAGATGTTTAACAGAACCCACTGTCAAACCCCACCACATCCTAGGCAAGCCCCACAACTCGCAGATGGCCTGGGGAGGGATCGTCAAACCCTTGGACATAGTCCCTGCTGCCCTTATATGACAAGTAAATACATTCCACTAAAAGCTTAAAATACTTTTCATCAAGTGTTTTGATTTAATTTTTGCCAAACGCTTTTAATTTTCGCCGCCCTCGTTATCGAATATTCGCCACCCCTCCCTTGAAATTAATGTTTCGAACTCCTATAGGTTCTAACTTAGAGGGTTTGATCAGTTTTTAGGCACTTATTAGTTTTGCCCTGTTTTTCAAACGGGCAAAAAAATGGCTTGGCATCGAGATTATTATTTTCAGTTGTATTTTTCATCAGAAATTAATGATTTATTATAAGAACATTTTTTGATATCATATGCAATCATATGCATGCTTACTGAGTCTATATGATTAATAAACATGAAGAGGTAAAAAATTTCACCTAATTGTTAAAAAATCTAATTATTTTATCAAGGTTGCGAAATATAACACAGTGTCGAAATATAATAGATCTACCCTACAACTTATTTGTCGATAGTTTTCAGTTTAGTTAACAAATAAACTCATAGGAACAAATTCTACGCATATTTGTAGATTAACTGAAAAACTCATAAAACTAGTGAGGACATCTAAGATCTTCATGTAGATCGATATGAATATTAAGAGCTGTACTCATGGACAGTTTGGAGTGTCGTAGATATTGATCGAATTCTGTGGTGTATCTGTAATTGTGTCACGAGGTACCTTGTAGCTATTCCAACTCATAAAACTAGGGAGGACTCGAAGATATTCATGTTGATCGATTTGAATATACATATCTGTGCTCAAGGACAGTTTGCAGTGTCGTAGATTTCGAACGAATTCTGTAGTTTGTCTGTAATGGTGTAATGAAGTCCCGTGGAGCTATTCCAACTCATAAAAAAGTTGAGACATCGAAAATCTTCATGCTGATCGATTTGAATATTAAGATCTATACTAGATCCTAGGTGGGGCTAAAGCCTCTCTAGCTCCCCTGTAGTCACGCCAATGCTTTTTGATGCTTAACCTACCAAATAATCAGGAATGCAACAAGCACCGAATACAGATTTCAGTTTCATTTCATTCCTACAAAGCAATACCCATAAAGCGCGATTTAATTATGACGCTTTCGCCAATTAAGCTTGCGGAATGGTGCATTTGTCTGCCTAATTGAAAAAAAGTATTGGTTTTGGATTGAATGATTATCAATCTGTAAGTTGAAACAAAACCGTAGGGTGACTGTATTATTATTACAATGGAAAATAATACTCGTATTTAGTCATTCTTTTCGTACATTTTCCAAACAAATACCAATATACCAAAAGTGAAAAAAAAAATACTTTAGCAAAGTAAAAATCCTGATGGTTAATTGATCCCACGGGCAATTCTTCAGATTTTGCACTTTCAACAGCTCGTATGGGTTGTATTCATACCAGAACCCATAAACGAGTGAAGATAAGAAGATTGAAATGGTGCTGCAGTGCATTTAAACAGAGTTGGTTTTTAAAACTTTTAATAATATTTTTTATAATTTTCAATCACAGAATATTTCATCCAATTTATTTTTCATTCTTTAACAATATGTACAAATTAGACATCATAGAAAACCCTTGCCGGCAAGAGCAGCAAGCATACCAAAGCCGTTCGTTTGAACTTCTATGCCAAAACCACTTACTTCACATCATTGTTTTAAATTGCCGAGCGAATCCAACTCTGTTCCAATTGGCGTGCATTGCCATAGGTACTTTTGAAGCAAACCGGAAAGAACATTTTCTACCTTTGCAATCAAGTGTGGCATAAATCAAGGTGATTAGTCAATGCACTTCAAATAGGACACCAGAGTATAGTAAAACGAGTTTGGCCTTCCTGCCTATAGCTGTTGATGGAACAACTATTCTCGGTGCCCCTGCTCACAAATGGCTCCGTAATTGGATGCCCTGTAAAGTGCTGCAGCAATGGATTTAGAATTTATTCTACTTGAGAAGTGATGAAGAGATGCTTCGACGATTAATATTCCGGAAGGGCGTCGTGTTTGCTTGGAGCGTTCAAGTGTGTCGCATGTCTTGGGAAGCCACATAGCACTTAGGTTTGTGTGTTCTTTCATAAACAGTAATTGATTTCGTTCCTGGATATACAATCAAATTTTCGAAATAAACTAAAGAAGTTGCTTCGCTGGAATGGGGATCACACTATGGGGTCACCCATTTTCTGTGAGAGCAACAGTCATGCCCAGTCCACCACAGTTGTTCGATTTTCGTGATATGAACGTTGGATGGTTTTACAGCTGATGCAATTCATGATTGGATTGCCTTCTCGGACTGCACTCCATCATAGACGCTTCGAAGAACTTTTTTCTCTTCTGAACTCGTGGTCGCAGATGGCCGACCGGTCTAATAAATATTTTGTAAATTTTTATTTTGGTACGACGGTAAACTATTTTATTCAGAAAAAATATTTTAAGCTCTTTTTTAGTGGAATGTATTCAATCGGCTAAGACGAGTTAAGTAACTCCATTTAATTCCACAAATTATTTGGAATTAAATGGAGTTACTTAACTCGTCTTAGTCTATTCTATTGTAGAGCGCAAAGTAAGAATAATTATTTCCTGCTAAGATGTGTAACCGGTATCGCTTCCGGCGATCCATAGTGAACCCAAATACAAGAAAATATCCATCACCTCGATTGCGTCACCATCAATGCTTGATTAAATGTGTCCTTGCTCATTATAGGTGATAAGAGCATATTGTAATGCTCGTCTAGTACACTTATTGGTCACGTGTGCTCTGTTTTTCCAAATCACATTCACATCCTATTCATTAAAAATATTCCTTATGACTAGTGCACTATCCTTACCCTGAAACAAGAGCTTGAGGTGATTCCGGTCGCGCTGCGTTGCGTTAGTAGCAACGACAATCGAATGAACAATTCTCGCTTAATTTTTCAAAAGGACCTAAGTAACATTTTTTTCATGAATTAATTGGAGTACTGCAATCAAAAGCTTTCATGTTGTTCTGTTGATTGCACTATTCAAATTAATTCATAAAAAAAATGTTACTTAGGTCCTTTTGAAAAGTTAAGCGAGAATTATTACCTTTTTGGATGACCGTTAGGGCTTAAGACATGGCCACTGCGTTATCAACTAAAATGCATGAGCTCCGAAATGTATGGCTCACTCTCTTTTCTGTACAATTTCGCATGTTCTAGTCAATCACGGAGAAGCCATTCATATGGTACGGTCATAATTCTCATCTTCCTATGTAGCTGCTAAATAAATAATTTACAAGGTACTATTTTAAAATCGTTCCTTCAACAAACAACCTACACCAAAACTGTCGGCTTAGGATCGTGCGACCATTCAAATGCCCAGGCTTTAATTAGCTTTGTAAAAACTTGCCACGGCAGTGCCATTCTCATTCCAACCAAATGCCCAGGCTCCGAGTAAAAGCGGTGCTGGCTTATTCTGCTGAATGGCGAATAGAACAACATCCACAAAGCCCGTATTACAAGTTCATGTGAGCGTTAACATCCGAGTTCTGGAACCGGGCGAGAAAGTAACAATGAATGGCTAGTTCGCTCGTCGGCTTATGGCATGACCAGGCCGGACAGACAAACAGACAGACGCATGGCGCTCATGGTTTGTTGCAGCCCGGGCGGACGGTTGCCATTATTGCAGGTCTCTTGTTTGGTTTCCAGTGAATTAAGAAAACAATACAAATGCATCCCCAACATAGCGGGGACTTATGTGTGTCGTCAGTGCGAACTTCCACCATCGGGAATATGGAGGAAAGGTCGTGTGTGTTTATTTGGCGTGGTAAGGTTTTTGTTTTTGTGTAAGCTTGGAAGAAGTAAATCCTCTGCATGTAGCGAGTGAATAAGGTTGCGAAATAAGCTTGACAGGCAAAAAATCAGAATCACAAATGAAGAAAGTTAAAGCAACATATAAATCGTGATGGGCTTTGTGCAATAAAGAAATATACACTATTATGGAAATTTGATAATTGCAGCATTGACTAGATTTTATAAGATGCAAATACCGTAATTCAAACTATCAGCTGCAGAATATATACTACTATGAACGGCGAACGGGTTACTATCTATTGATTATCGATATGGTTGGAAATCAATGGTTGAAATTTCAATACAACAGACAGATCTAGTTCAAAAAATGTATTGAAGGTAACCAATTCTTTCCTTCAAACTTTCGCAATCTATTTTTAGGACCAACTCTTTCAAACGTAGGGGAGGTAGGGGTAAAACGGACAGGGTGGGTAAACCGGACAGAGGGGTACCGTTTGAGCTAAATCGTTACAAATTTGGCACTCTATCAAGTGGATCTCATTGCTTGTTTCAAATTATGAGTTCAAAATGTTTTACTACATTCAAATAATGAAAACTATTCTGTTTATTAAAGATTTATTGTAAACTATGGCTGAAATGCCATGGTGATGTAATTTTTTGATGTGCAGTATTTAAGCTTTGAAAACAGATATCGGCAAAACAAATCCGCATGATCCTCGAGGGTCTCAAGCTTATTCTATTTAAATACTGTGTACGGGTTGAAATGATGATTTATGTACGTTTAAAATCATAATGCTGAACGGTTTTGTGAACAGTTTCCACGGGCGGCAGAAGCGATAATCAAGGAGCACTACGTGGATGATATGTTGTGTAGTGAGGAGTCTAAAGAAGATGGGTAAAGCGCGTACCCCAAAACGCCTTTCGGCGAGTATATTAAGGATCCGAGTTAAATTCATCAGAAAGATGGACCCCTCGTTAGTTATACACGAAATCACTTTTATGGACCCCTCGATTTTTGTCAATTCTTGACTCACCAAAACTGTCATAACTCCAACATTTCTCAACCGATTTTGAGGGGTAGCTTACTGAAGCCTCTCAAATATCACAAAAAATGGAGATAGAAGAAAAAGAGAACGTTATTTTTGACAACCGACCCGGCAACGAAATAAGGACAATGATTGGAAACTCGGTACCTGGAATGTCAGGACCCTAAATAAATCTGGACGAGTGTGCCTTCTGGCTCGCGAACTGCAGAAGGTTGGAGTGAACGTGGCCGCTATTCAAGAAGTCCGATGGATTGAATCCGGAGAACGTGAATTCTGAGCCGTGGACCCCACGACCGACACTGCATTGAAGTATAACATCTATCACAGCGGCGGCGCAAAAGCAGAGCATGGAGTTGGTTTCGTAGTGATGGGCAAGCAGATAAAGCGAGTGATGCGGTGGAAACCCATTAGCAAACGAATCTGTGTGTTGAGGATTCGGGGCAAATTCTTCAATTACAGCCTAAACAACGTTTACGCACCGGAAACGATAAATCCGACGACGTGAAGGACACGTTTTGTCGGAGACGCTAACGCTCAGGTCGGTAGAGAGGACTTTTTCCGTTTCATAATTGGTAGGAAGAGCCTTCACTCCGCTACCAATGACAACGGCCTAAGGCTAGTAAATTTCGCTGCTGCCAGAAGGATGGCCATCAGTAGCACCTATTTTGCACGAAAAAATATCTGAAAGCACACCTGGAGACACCCAAATGGTGAAACTTGCAACCGGATAGACCATGTTCTGGTGGATAGGCGCCATTTCTCGGATGTTATCGATGTGCGGACATTCAGAGGTCCAGACATTGCCTCTCATCACTACCTCGTTGTCAGTAAAATTCGATCACGGTTGTCAACTGTATCGAAGGAAGGAGTATTGGCTGAGTACCGCCAGAAGCTCGACGGAAGTATAAGTGCAATCAACGTTAGCGACAACATCAACGATCTATGGTAGTCGATCCAGGGAGCGGTGAGCTCAACAGCCCGAGAAGTGTTAGACACTATACAGAGGCGACCCAGGACGTGTTGGTTAGAAGTGGAGTGTCAGAGAGTGACAGACGAGAAAAACGTTGCCAGAAGGCGGATGTTGGTGTCGGGTACCCGATAGAATAGAGACAGGTACAAGGAAGCAAGAGCAGCCGAAAAACGAACCCACCGCAGGAAGACAGAATATGAAGAACAAGTGAATGATATGCGGAGGTTGTATGAGTCTGTCAATGGGGTGCGGAGAAAGACAGCGCCATCTCCCGTTTTGTGCAACGACCAATAAGGGAATTTGCTAACAGATAAAACCGAAGCAACACTTCGAGACATTGTTGAATAGTGGAAGTGACGGTGAATCGGTGAACAGAATAAATATTAGCGACGATTGACAAGCTGTGGAGTCACCTACACTAGATGACGTTAACAAAGCTGTTAAAGAGCTGAAAAACAATAAGGCTGCGGGGAAGGACCAGCTCCCGGCTGAACTTCTCAAACATAGCAGTGAGCAGCTTTATGAAGTTCTGCACCATATTATGTCGAAAATATGGGAAGACGAGAGAATGCCTGCTAGCTGGTTGAACGGCCTCATTTGCCCTCTCTTTAAGAAAGGGCACAGACTGTAGTGCGCCAATTACCGAGAAATAACCCTGTTAAGTTCGGCGTACAAAATCACGTCCCGTATTCTGTTCAACAGATTGAGACCGCTTGAAGAGTCCTTCGTCTGCGAATACTAAGCAGGTTTTCGTGAGGGCCGATCAACGACGGATCAAATGTTTACCCTGAGACAAATCCTTGATAATTTTCTGGAGTACAACTTGCAGACATATCATCTGTTCATTGATTTCAAGGCGGCGTATGATTCAGTGAAATTATGGCAAATTATGCTTGAACGTGGTTTTCGGGCGAAACTGATACGGCTAATTCGAATAACGTTGGACGGATCGAAATCAAGTGTAAGGGTTGCGAATGAAATATCGACATCATGTGTTACCTTAGATGGATTAAAGCAGGGTGATGAACTCTCGAATCTACTATTCAATAGAGCGCTTGAGGGAGCGATTAGGAGAGCTGGTGTGCAAAGAAGCGGTACCATTATCACAAAATCGCATTTGCTCCTGGGATTTGCGGACGATATCGATATTATCGGGATTGATCGCAGTACCGTGGAAGAGGCTTTTGTGCCTTTCAAGAGGGAGACAGCGAGGATTGGACTCACGATCAATACCAGCAAAACGAAGTACATAGTCGCTGGCAATCAACGTGGGTTCATTGGTGGTGGTGTAAGCGAAATGGTGCTGGAAACATGAACTTTAAAGAAGGCTGATCGGAGAGCTTTCGGAGTGTTTGAGCGTAAGGTGCTGCGGACAGTACTCGGCGGTAACAGGAGAACGGTATCTGGCGGCGTCGCATGAATCACGAATTGTACCAGGTGTATAAAGGGCTGGATATTATTAAGCTTATACAGCACGACAGACTACGGTGGGCTGGTCACGTTGTTCGTATGCCGGAAGAACGTCAAGCGAAGATAATATTTCGTAGAGAACCCGAAAGAGGCCACAGGCTTCGTGGAAGGCCGCGTACACAATGGCTTTTTGCAGCTGAAAAGGACCTGAGGGCGCTCAATGTTCAGGGCGACTGGAAGCGATTGGCCCAAGATCATCCAGTCCAGTGGAGAAGAATACTCCATTCGGCGTAGGCTCATCGAAGAGCTGTAGCCTATCAAGTATCAAGTAAGTATGATACTACGACGTTAGTTCCTTGTTTCATACACTATTATACGCCAGATATGTTTTAAAATTGAAGAGCATATCTACAACAGATTTTTATTTGGAAGGGTCAAAAGTTTTGAGCATAATGGAGCCGTATCGTTGTAATAAATAATTCAAGAATTTTGTTATTGGCGATTATAAAGATAAACGAGAGTTACTTTTAAATATTCTGCTCTTATTTTTCTCAACATGTTACCTATGAAAAAATCGAGAATAGTGAAAAGGAGTCTTTTAGTTTCACTTGCTTGTTTGTATTGGCATAAGAAAATGAAGAACCGAAAATTCCACCTTTTCCATAGTTAAAGTATTTATTTGCTAGGAGATGAAACACATACTTACTGAAATTTTTTGTATACATATTAGGGTTGTTCAAAAAATCGATTTTGCTCCACAGTGCTCATCTGGTTCTTTATCATGTTCTGAGTGTCCTCTGAAAATTTGAGTTCATTTAGATGAAAACTGATTTAGCACAAGCCGTTTCAATTTTGCAATAAGATGAGCGCTGTGGAACAAAATAAATTTTTTGAACCACCCTATTACATATCTTCATTAGAGTTTCAAAATATTAGGGCTTCACGGAAAACTGAAGATGACCTTACTGTTAGAGAAACAATACGTAACTGTATAAAATAGTGCAAAGTTTTTTGAAAGGTGAAACATACAACTAAACAATCTGAAAATAATTTTCTTCTCAAGTTATAGAAAGAAATTTTTGATGAACATTTGTTATTCTTTGCTTTTTTATACTTCCTTGAAATATAAGAGTATTCATTGAGTTAGAATTATACAGTTTCAATTATAAGTTCTAAGTAAATAACACGAGAAAACAGACATTCTAACACGTAAGATTTTTTTATTCTGCTAATATTATAACATGGCAAGGTAGAAAGAACCCTAATCGCTTTTTCATTGATGACATGTTGGGAAAAAATATTTCAAAATAATCGAAATTAACTTGCTTTTTTAACCACCACCAAAATTCCAGAATTATTTAATAGGTACAATAACTTGAATACGGCTCCGTTTTGCTCAAAACTTTTAAGCCCTTCAAATAAAATACTGTCGTAGATATGCTTTTCATTTTTAAAACATATTTCGCGTAGAAAAGTGTATGAGAACAAGGAACTGACGTCGTAGTATCATATTAACAATAAAAATAATGTTAGTTGATCAGATGGGCCTTAAAAAAATAAGTTGGTAAATCATACATAACTTTTGATTGAAAAAACATACACCTGAGATTTTTGGACACAATGTACACTATAAGCTAAGCTTTCTATCGATGTATTAATATTCAAAATCGGTGGTGATCCTAGCGGAAAAATAGTTTTTCTAAATAAATCCAAGATGGAGGCCAAATTAAATATGGCTGCTTTCATTTTTATTATTGCAAATTGAGGATACACTCTTCCTTTTCCAACGATATGCTGATCTCTAAGATTGGTTGAGAAATGTTGGAGCTATGACAGTTTTGGTGAGTCAAGAATCGAGGTCGAGGGGTCCATAAAAGTGATTTCGTGTATAACTTACGAGGGCTCCATCTTTCTGAAGAATTCAACTCGGATCCTTAATACACTCGCCAAAAGCTTTCGAATGAACATAAATTTAGGCATTTTTAAGAACCTCGTGCAAATGGTGGCCCGGTCTCGGCGAGTATTACTCATGGCGATAAAAATAACAAAAATATCCCGTTCTGAGTTTCAAGGGAGGTCCTAATAGACCAGAGGGCGACGGTAATCATTTTTATAGGCAGAACCATCTATTTGATCTAAAGTCACGAAGAAGAAATACGGAAATGTGCCTTCTGTGGACTCCCCGTGGTAACATTGTAGATCCCAAGAATGCCTAATATGCACGTTACGATATAGCTACTGTGGATACCATTTCTCGTACTGCCATTCGCTCTCGAGGAACCGTCGACAGGTCCAAGAAGAGGAACAACCGTAAGCCGCAGATTACTAGTCTACAGCTAACGGGGTAGGAGCGCATAGCCTCCTCCAGTAATTGAGTCTCAGGGTGCTAGAAATCAGAAGCTTGGAGATTTGTTTAGGTCTAGTTTATTACTCACGGAAAGTGTGATTGGTGAGACTGGCAGATTGCCCACGATACTAAATCGTTGGTCGATTGCGGGAACGAATGGCCAATATGGAGATCTCGGCTCATTGAATAAGCTAACGATGACTTAGCTTGGCGGTTCGGCCGACGGACGATGCAAGTCCTCCTCCAGCATGGTTCAAGTGTCATGAATTATCCACCTTGAGTCCAATTGAAGAAAACTTGTGGCTGGTTCTCATCAGCATGTTCCTCCACACTCGAGTTGTTGACAAACCAATTAGAGATTAACCTCCGAAGTAGACCATCTTTTCCGTCAACCTTGAAACGCTGAAGCTAACTTCGTCCATTCTTCCATTGAGTCCACATTGTTTTGGATGACACTGTAATTATAGCTCGCGCATGGGCACGCAGCAGCCACAACATAACTTTCCGCAGGATCGACGAACTATGTACAAGCTTCCTTCTCGAATTAAAATCATTGGTATTGGGAATGTCCAAATGAAGTAATTCTCGGGTCTCTTCAACTTCTTTATGGTCGACATAGCTACGGATGCAACTCGAACACTTACACTGTTTCCACCGCTAGATAGCGATTTGGAATTTTTCCCGTTAGTGGTGCCATCTACATAGTCGAACGTGTCCATAATTAGTTATCAATTCAATAAAATTTGTCAAAATCATGTACAGGATTACAATAAAATATTTCAAACAAATCTCCATTTATGGAACGAGCGTTCGGAATATGAGTCTGTTCGGGATTTGAATCAAAACGGTACCTAGCGAGTCTATCTTTTGTCGCAATTAAAACTAACCTGCTTATAAGGAGGTTTGAAGTTGAACGCTACAATATTTGACCTCGCAGTTGTTTGTGCACCTTAACAAGGTAGTTTTACAGTAAGCAGCTACAGCGAATACTTACTTTGAAATCGAATTGTGGTACTGTTAGGGAGCGAGCACAGAAAGGGAATGATAAATCCCACATTGTATGGCGGCACATGTGAAAAATGTTGGTGATTTATTTTTCTAAGAATGCGATCGTTTATCAAAACAACATTGGTAGTGGGGGATGTTTTCATGTCGTTGTTAACATTGTTGTTGGGTAGGACGGGTTTCATTTTTTCATACCAAAACTAGTAGGAAACATGGAACCATTCGAACCAAGTTTTTTTTTCAATAGATTCACTCAAACTTGAGTTTTAAAACAGTTTGATTTACGTTTGGGAAGCCAATTTTATAAAACTTTTTGAAACATTTAAAATGTATGGTATATAGGCATTATCTGATTTTCCCTTTCAAATTAGCTACAGCAAGCGATGTTGTAGCTTCACTGTTACAATGTTCCAATTCGTTCAACTTCTATCAACGCAGTTAATAAAGACATCTCGACAATGGCCACTTCACACTATCCGCAGTGAAAATGCACCCACTCTGGGGGTGTACTCGATGCTTTAGTTCGGTTATGGTGCGCTGCTGGTTCATCATTTGCACTGTCCTTACCACTCGAAGTCATGCTCTCTCCTCCTCAAGTGGTCTCGATAGCAAGAAGCCAGCAACCACCTTCATCATCGTTGTCGTTGACGATGTCGAACGATGCAGCAACAATACCGTAGTGGAGGAGTTTCTTTTTTCATCATTTCTCATAACATCGAGCTATGGGAAGTTGGCGACGTGGCATTTGATGAACGTCGTTTGCAGCGGTGGAAATCAATAAAAATGTTAAAGACTTTCGACAAACAACCAAACAAACCTCCAAAGCAGCCAGCTCCAACTGGGATGATATATTTGCTCGATTGTTAGAGGTACTGCTTATCCCGCAGGAGAAGACTGGAAGCCTTCCCTGCGTGCAGATTGTATGCATTTCAATAATAATAGGGTAGAGTTTTCTAAACTGTGTCAAAATTAGCATATCAAGAGAGCTGCGGTGTACTCTTATTCTAGATCCGCACGAGCATCTATAACGACGACTACGACGTCAACACGGGAAACACGGTTCATCCAGTCTCAGGTGCTTCTGATGACGGGTGCTGCCGCCGTCGGTCGACTATCGAGGCCCGGAAAGTGCAATCAGCAAGAGGTTCGTGAGGATGTTTTTCACGCGGTTTTGTGTGCACAGCATTTAGATTCGCGCAAGGGTGTGCAAAATAGCTACTCGAGATTTGCGATATTATTCGACACTTCATACAAGTGGTAATCGGCTCCGCTAGCGCGTCAGGAGATGGTGAGAATTAATTCCTTCGGATACCACACAGTTCAATATATTTTAGCTCTCTGCTACTAATGTCAGAAAATTTCCATAGAGAGTGATGCAGATGGGGGTGCAACGTAGATTGAAGTAATCTTTTGTCACGAACTACCAACTGCTGAGGGTGAGGACATGCGTTTCACTTCAACTTCGGAGCATGATCAGACATGTATATTCAGCTTATTTTTCATTTAAATGTCCCTTGGCTTTGATCCATACATTTAAGCAGCATGTAGTATATTTTAAGGAAGAGCTCTAATATAAGAGTTGCATATTCGAGATATAAGCAATGAAATTGTTGCACAAAAACATATGTCAATGATGTATTCAGCAAGAAATAATCCAATTTTAATAAAACTAATACACCCAACTGGTGATCGTTAGATTTCGATGGTTTGGAAGCAACTGATAATTTGCTTACTAAATGAAGGCATGAAACGGCATGTGCTGTTCCACTCTCCTCGGCATTTTTTTTGAATATTGGTTTGGGGCTGTCCACAAACCACGTAGACCGAAATTTCACTTTTTAAAACCCCCCGTCCCCCCTAGTAGATTTTCGTAGACTTTTCCGAAACCCCTCCCCCTACCTTGAAGTCTACGTAGACTTTTCCAAATTTTACAAAACATCATATGCAATTGGAAAAATAACGAAATCAACCACGGTTAAACAATTCAGCTAAACATTTCTATTTCCATATAAACATTACAACAAAATTCGAATTTCAAACATGACATGATCAAACAACAAAATCCAACTGAACAAAAATCAAATTGAAACGAAATCAAATTTAATCCTCTGTCCATAACTCCTGAAATCAAATCTCAAAGGCAAATAATCTAATTACTATTGAATTTAATTCCTCCTAGGGGTGCGCGCTACCATCGTCGACACTTTTGTATCGGCACGCCACTGATAAAATCTGTCACTTATCTGACCTATAATTCTTAACGCCGGTTAAAAATTGTGAAAACTCGGAAAATTTCGAGTTGAAATTCAGAGAATGTCAAGTCTACATTCCAATAAGTTTTGCGTGGAAATTTCGTAATATTTTCCAATTGATGACCTTGAAAGCTTCCAGGTAATACTCCAAAGAACTCTCCGTGATACCTCCGATACTTTTCTTGAAAATTCCATGCATGTTTCCCCGTTAAAAACCCCGAGAAATTTTCCGTGCAAATTTAGAATTATTTCTCGAGGTAATTTTAAGTTTAAACGGATATTCCGAAAAATTTCCCGTGGAAATTTAAAAAGGTTTCCCACGATATTTTTTTGATTTTTCATTCAAATTTGGAGCAATTTCTTGAGGGAATTTGAATAAATCTTATGGACATTCCAAAAAAATTTCTGAATAATTTTCGATGGAAATGGGTTTATGGGTTATGGTTATGGGTTATGGTTATGGGTTTGATTCAACTTGCGTAAAAAATTCGAATAACTTTTCATGAAAATTAGAAAGGCTTTTTTACAAAAATTGCAAATATTTTTTTGTGGAAACTCAAACTGTTTTTGGTGGGAAATTTAAATAATTTCTCGTGGAAGTTTCCAACAATTTATTTTGAAATTCCGTAAATTTTCCATCGATAATTCCAAAGAATTTGCATTAGAACTGCCAAAGAAATTTACGAAGAATTTTCCACGGGCATTTTGAATAATTTTGCTTATATGTCCAAAGAAATCCTCGCGAAAATTCCGAAGAATTTCCGTAATTAAGAAAAAAAATTAGGGAACTTCCCAGAAAATCTCCAGTGAATATTCTGAAGGGTTTCTCGCGGAAATTTCGAAGAATCCCATTTACAAATTCCAAAGAACATCTTTTGGACATTCCAAAGACTTTGAAGACTTTGAAGTACGACATAATTTCCATAGTTTGCAAAGAAGTTCATGCCGAAAATCAAAAGAATTTCTAGTAGAATGTGCTATAAAATCCAAGTGAAGATTTTGAAAAATTTTGGAATGTTTTTATAGAATACTTTGGAGACTTTTCCTGCTCAACGCAGAAAAATTTATCGCTGAAATTCATGGAAGTTTTAAGCCGTAGTTCAGACTTTTACTTTAGTGAAATTCATAACATTTTTATGGAGAAACTTAGGAGATTATTTCGGTAAAGTCATGCAAAAAAAACTGGAAAATCCTAAAAAAAATCAAACTAATGAACTTCGAACAAAACTACTGTACTGCCGCTAATCGCAAGTCGAGCACATCTATATATGGCGTCCATATACAGATGTGCTCGACTTGCGGTTAGCGGCAGTGTATACATAAATCGTTTTCAAAAATATTTTTAAAAACCCTGATTAATCCACCTAGCGGTGATGGTGCCTTTCTCGTGCATTATAAAACTAGTGTTTATGCCATTACGCTTGAGACCATAGCCCGGTCTGGCCAATTTTCAATAGGAAACAATGGGAGAGTATTCTGCGTCGAATGCAATTTGTTGCGAGTAAATCGGGTAAGGATAAGTGCCTGAAAAATGAGTGTCATTTTTTTACTCAATTTTTCTATATAAAAGTGGTATTTTGGCCATAACTTCCGAGCCCATAGTCCGATCTGACCAATTTTCAATAGGAAACAATGGTAAAGTACCCTGCGTCGAATGCAACTTGTTGCGAGTAAATCGGTTGAGGATAAGTGCCTGAAAAATGAGTGACAAATTTTTACTAATCTTTTTCTATAAAAAAGTGGTATTTTGGCCATAACTTCCAAGCCCATAGTCCGATCTGACCAATTTTCAATAGGAAACAATGGTAGAGTATGCTGCGTCGAATGCAACTTGTTGCGAGTAATTCGGTTAAGGATAAGTACCTGAAAAATGAGTGACATTTTTTTTGGGTGGGTGCGCACAGACACACACACACACACACACACACACACACACACACACACACACACACACACACACACACACACACACACACACACACACACACACACACACACACACACACACATACACACAGACATCACCTCAATTCGTCGAGCTGAGTCGATCGGTATATAACACTATGGGTCTCCGGGCCTTCTATAAAAAGTTTGTTTTTGGAGCGATCATATAGCCTTTACGTATACTTAGTATACGAGAAAGGCAAAAATGTGAAAAAGTCTACGTAGACTTTTGGTGTAACCCCCCCGTCCCCCTTCGTAGACTACCGTAGACTTTTTCGACCCCCCCCCCCCCCCTCAAGAGTCTACGTGGTTTATGGACAGCCCCCTTGTTTGAATTGGTTTTCTTTAAAAGAAAACTTGATTTTTGCCTTTCTGGTACAACTAAGTTGTACCGAAAGGCTATCATTTCACTCCGAAAACGAACTTTTTATAGAAGCCTTCGAGACTTATAGTATTATATACCAATCGACTCAGCTCGACGAGCTGAGCACATGTCTGTCTGTCCGTGTGTATGTATGTGTGTATGTGTGTGTGTATGTGTGTGTGTATGTGTGTGCACAAAAGCTATAAAAAACATTAGGCAACTTTTCGTATAGTAATTCTTAACCGATTTTCTCGCAACAAGTTTCATTCGACAGGGGACAAAGCCTTGTTGATCACTATTGAATTTTATAACGATCGGTCATTGCGTTTTAAAGTTATAAAGAAAATGGTACATCGGACCATATAAACCCCATATAAGGTTGGTGTCTTAACTAAATGCGAGAAAGGCACCACCAACGCTAGGTGGATTAATCTGGGTTTTTTGTATCATTTCGACATACAATCTTCTGCATGAATACCAATCTGGTTTCAGAACAGCTCATAGTACACTGGCACTGCCTTTCTCTGCTTTGTTATCTCCGAGGCAGCCAAGTTGGTTGCGACGAGACGGACGCAATGAAAAAACAGAACTGTGCAATAAAAATCCTATTCGACTAAATGCTGATGGCATATTAGAAATTTGGAGACAGCACTCGTCGATAGAAAATCCTTCCGCACGCGATGGCATATGAGCAAATTAAACCACCTTCCTTTTGCCAGTGGAGATATATCAGCTTCCACACTGATATTCTTCCCTCCCCCTTCATACGGGAGCTTGGCAGAAGGAAGGTCGTGTGATATGTGCCATCACAAATATTGCCCTCCGCTCGCTTTCAAATCGACTTCTATAAAAACATTCTTCATGCCTGCCGTATCCTAACGGAACTATCAATTCTATAGAGCTTGCTGACGTTTGATCATCTTTCTCTTGTACGCGCACAGAAAGGATAGGATTTGTTTTCATCGGGAAACGCTTCGGAAGCGTTTCCCGATGAAAACAAATCCTATCCCTTCCGTGCGCGTGCAAGAGAAAGATGATTAACGTCAGCAAGCCTTATACTTTGGCCTCTAATTCTATCATGAACATGTGCGTCTAAGTTTGGAAGATGATATTAGCATTTCCATATCATTGTAAATCGTTTAACTTCACGTAGAAGTAACACACACAAAAATCATTAATTTAGTCAATGGCGGATGTTTTCGAGACAAACTTGTTCCGTCTGAGGACGTTGGTAACTCGGGTCAGTTGGTGTACAGTTGACCGACCGCGTCGGAAACCAAACTGTTCCTCGAGCAAAATGTTGAGATTTTCAGCAGGCTCAAGTAACCGATGAAGAAAAGCTTTTTCGAATAGCTTGGATAACCCTGAGAGAAGGCTGATGGGTCGATAACTTTTGGGGGAGGAAGGATCCTTCCCAGGCTTCCGGATGGGGATGACTTTCGCTGACTTCCAGGACGATGGGAAGTAGCTGAGCCGGAGACCTGATTAAAGATCAGCGAGAGGTGCTCAAAGAACGGAGCACTCATGTGTTTGAGCTCGAGATTTAGGATGCTGTCGAAGCCTGGGGCCTTCATGTTCTTCGACGATTTGATATAGGCCGTCAATTCGTTAGCTGAGATCTCCAACTCCTCCGAGAAGTCGTTTGGAATCAAATGGATGTTGTTAGCATGCTCGTTGACGGCTGCTTCGTGTGGACTGACGATGTTCTGCCCAAGATTGTGTGAGCTGACGAAGTGACGACCTATTTCAGCGACCTTCTCTGCAGGAGTTATCAATCGATCCTTAGAGACATTATTGTCTAGTGGGATCAAATGTGGAATGGGCCGAGGCTTGGATTTTAGAATTTTGGTCATTTTCCAGAAAGGCTTAGCATAATCTGGGAGAGTGCGGATCTTATTCGAGAAGTCGTTATTTTTGAGGTCCACCATTCTGGCCTTGATAATTTTTGTGATTTGATTGCAGCGTGAATTAAGCTCAGGCAGTCCAGTACGCAGAAACTGCCTGCGAGTGACATTCCGCAATCGAATCAAATCTTTGGTGAGTGTATCGATGTTTAAGGAGTTGCTTACCTGCCGAGCCGTCGGGACATGCTGCTCTCTGGCCACCGAGATTGCCTCTTCGATGGCGCACAGCTGGCGGTCGATACTTCCGGC
The DNA here is from genome assembly GCF_024139115.2 of Armigeres subalbatus. Lineage (NCBI taxonomy): Eukaryota > Metazoa > Arthropoda > Insecta > Diptera > Culicidae > Armigeres > Armigeres subalbatus. The sequence continues at coordinate 278,445,098 of NC_085140.1, forward strand.
GTCTCCGGACGCACCTCGTAATCGACGGTGTTATCGACGCACTGCTGGAACCGCTGCCAGTTCACTCGGTGGTAGTTCCGCCGTAACTGCTGGTGCCGATTGACCGAGGAGCCCAGTTCCGCCTCCACCGGATAGTGATCCGAACTGAGCTCCTGGTATACAACCGGCTGCGAGACGTGGTCACCCAGGTTTGTTATGTAGAGGTCGAGGGTTGCGTGGACACCGGACCAACTCAGCCGAGTGGGGGGATCCGGGCTCAAGATCGTGTAGTGGCCTTCCTCCATGTCGTTGCTCCAGATGGTGCCGTTTCGATTGCCGCGACTGTTGCCCCAGGCTTGATGTTTGGCATTCAAGTCGCCGGCAATGATATACTGGCTTTGTCTCCGCGTCAGCTTGACGATGTCCCTCCGAAGGGCAGCCGATGATCCATCGCCGGCTTTGGCTTGCGTTGGACAGTACGCCGCGATGAGCGCGATTGTGCCGACCGAAGTGGTGATGTTGACACCGATGGCCTCGATGACACTGAGCTGAAAGCTTGGAAGCAGACGATAGTTGATGTTGTAGCGAAGAGCGATGGCCACCCCTAGCAGCACACATATTCCACATAGGTTATTGCAACTCATATGTGACCGAATTCAGTCACAATGAAGTTGCTGCAACCATTTTCGTTTGACTTGTGCTGCTCTGGACACCACCTCCCCTGGTCGGCCGGTCGAGTCGCACGATGCGGGATGTTGATGTTCACCTCCGGTTTTAGGTGCGTTTCGGTGATGAACGCCACGTCTATTTCCTTCTCCTCAAGGAAATCCTTCAGCTCAATTATTTTGCTCTTGAGCGAGCAAGCGTTCCAGTTGACCAGGCCCACCCTAGCAGCCATTTTCGATGATGAACATGCCAAGAGTGAAGACCTGGTCGAAGCGGGTTTTGCCGATGGAACCCAGGAGGAGGGAGAGGGGGCCATTCGCTGGTGGATGGTGCCGACGATGTTGGAGCTTAGACCGATGCAGCTGCCGCTGCCAGTCGCTTGTGCGGCTGTAGCGGTGGGAGTATTGGAATCACACGACGGGGAGCCGGGTTGGCTGGAAAGTTCACCTCGTTGATTACAGGAACACAGTTCTTCTTCGGCATGGTCCTGGTAGAAGCTTTCTTCCGGATTTCCAGGAACTCGGCTCGCTTTGGGCAGCCCTTGTGGTGGCCCGATGTTTGTCGCCACAGTTGGCGCACTTGGGATCGGCCACCTCCATTTTGTCGCACTCATCAGTTAGATGGGGTTCGCCACACTTGTTGCAGCGCGGCTTCATGCGGCAGTTCCTGGTGCCGTGCCCGAAATTGAAGCAGTTGGGGCACTGCGTGACGTCGCGGTGCACTGGCCGATATCGCTCCCATTCAACGACGGTGTAATTCACAACGCCGACCAGCTTCAGGTCCTTCCACGTGGTGGAGCCGTGCTCCAGGTGGACCAGGTAAAGCTGGTCGCGATATCTCCTCGTCTTGTCGTGACGAGCGATCTTGTGCACGGCCACCGGTTTCAATCCGCAACTTTCGAGCTCAGCTTTTAACTCCTCCTCCTTCATGTCGTGGAGTCCTCGCAGCAAAGCCTTTAGCGGCTTCGTGCCGGGGTGGTCATGAGTGTAGTACTCATACTTGTGGACCTCGAGGAACTCCACGACGGATTGATGATGGTCCCAGTTTGCCGGCATCACTTTCACGCCCTCGCTGCAGAACCGAAAAGTACATTTCAGCCCTTTAGCAATCAGCTGGCGAATTTTTGGGCGCAAATCCGGTGGATCGCCCTTGACAAACACGGGCGGGCACTTCTCCTTCCACTCCGGTTGCACCTGCGGCAGCTGCGATTGCCGCTTCTTCCTCTTTTTCGGCGGATTGCCGGCGTCATCAAGTGGCAACGGAGAGAACACGTTGCTCTGCAAAAGCTGCTTGGAGGGGTTACCCGCGCCTCCAAGAGCAGTGCGCTTAGGCACTTTTCCAGCGACCGAATCGGCCACCGAGTCTCCCATGACGGGTCCGGGAGAAAATAACGCCAACGCGACAAGCGAAAACGTAAACTGCGAACGAACGAGAAAAAACACTTGGAAAAAATGCGCGAGCACTTTTCCCACTTTATGCGAGCACCACTCGCGCTCATACAGAAATTTACTACAATGATTTGTACCGAGATCTTTTATTCTCGCTCTCATACAAAAACTAACAACACTAAATCGTACTAAAACTTCTAATCATGTCTGGGTTGAATCTACATATTACAGATGATTAATTATTTTAGAGCGTCTTAGGGGAAATGCTACAAGGTTAAAATACTATTATTCTTCCATTTACTTCCACTATTAATAGTTAATAGAGGAAGTAAATGGAAGAATAATAGTCTTTTAATATTACAGATGTTAATTAACCATCGTATTTAATGATTACTAGTATCAAAATTGATACCACTACCAGAAAGAATTTCGTTTATTAGCTACATGTGTCCTTAGGCCTATTTTTCTGAAGATTAATCTGGAAGCTATTCTGTGGTTTTAATCGAAGAATTACTTCCGTCGATTACTATCGACGCAGAATCTTGTCCCATTGTTTCCTATTGAAAATTGGATAAATCGGACTATGGATTTCGCAGTTATGGCCAAAATTAGTTTTTTTACATAGGAAACACGTACAAAATTCTCAATCATTTGTTAGGCACTTATCCTTGACCGATTTGCTTGCAACAAGTTGCATTCGACGCGAAATCCTGTCCCATTGTTTTGTATTGAGAAATGGCCGAATCGGACTATTGGATTTGAAGTTATGGCCAAAATAGAGTGAGAAAAATTCTCACTCATTTTTAAGGTGATGGTGGGTTGAGTACCAAAACAAAGCTTTGAAAGTATTGGTACAATAAAAACTGTTACATACTGTAGTAGTATTGGTGTCGTATTTATAAAAAACAAAGAATATTAGTAGGGTGGTTCAAAAAACTACCCAGCTCCGCAACGCTCACTCGATTCCGTCCCATGCTCCGAGTGTCCTCCAAAAACCGATTTGAACAAAAACTGGTTGAACACTAGCCGGCTCAAGTTTGTATGAAAACTAATATGAGAAACTAAACCTTTCATTACACTGGCTACAGCGCCTCCCCTTCAAACGCTGGCGAAAAGAGAACCCACATAGCTTAACACAACATTCCGGAGACTTCACTGAATGAAAACCGCACCGCAGGAAAGATCCATTGATTTTGTAACGCAACAAATAATCCTAATTATCATGCTAAAGATTCCCAACCTCGATTAAAATCGACTCCCAACCATTGAAACGACCATTCAATGTTCATTGTCTATGGAATTAAAGCTCTTGAATATTTCATCCAGTCATATGGTCTCCCCCCTCGCCAGCGTCCAATGACGGATTGCCACAATCAAAATAATGTAAAATTCAACCTCGCCATATCAACTGTCATACAAACCTGAAACGACCTGAGCACGGTAAGCCTCTATTCAAACCAACCCAAACCATCGGATGACACCCAAATTAATTAATCATAATCGACTGAGCGCGGCGGAGCAAAATCATTTTTTGAGCCACCCTATGTATTAGTTTGCTGCTGCCGCTGCCGGTGTTTACTTTCGCTCCGCGGTCAGTTTTTAATCGTTTTTTTCGGTAAAAATAGCAGTTTAGTTTTCGGTTCAAACGAGTGACTGATTTCAAAAAGTGATGTTTAATTTGCATTCTATCAACATTTCGGGCTGCTCATGTGCGGAGAAGTGAGTAAAAACTTGATTTTTCTATGCCCTTTGAGAAGAAGTGAAGTGCAGTGATAAGCCCACCGAATCGCGAACGGCTATTAAATTGGCACGAAACTGCTGATTTACGATAAAATTCGAGCCGAAATTCATAGGACTCTTTGAAGAAACATGTTCATTATCACGGGAAGTGAATAAATATGCTGTGAACAGGTTAGTAATTTGAATATTATACTTTTGTTCGATGCTGTTCGATGCATTCGAATGTTTGTGGGAGAGGAGTGCGGGTGGTGTGGGGACCCGTGGAAGGCCCGGTGCCATATTGACTGCCATCGTGGTACTCTTCCAACTATGTCCTTAAGCACTTATCCCTAATTGATTTGCTCGCAACAAATTGCATTCAACGCAGAATCGTGTCCCATTATTTTCTATCAAAAATTGGCCATATCGGAATATGGGCTCAAAAGTTATGCTCAAAATACTATTTTTATAACACGAGAAAGGCTCCATCACCGCTAGGTGGATTAATTTGGGTTTTTGTTTTGACAGCAGTTTTTCGCCTTTCTCGTATACAATGGCTATATGTTCGCTCCAAAAACGATTTTGGAACACTTGATGCCACTGATTGTTCATTCCATGTGGTTATCGACACAATGCCCGATTGCTTTGATTGCTAATAATGTGACTGTCAGTTGTCGTTCGCATTTGGTAAACTCCGTTCACTTCTGCTATGATAAATCCATTCTCACCAAAATATGATACGCTCTGAATAGGGTACCGTTCGCAGGTCCAGATCAAGATAAATACATCACTAGGGAAAATGAATTTTTCACCCCAGCCTTCTTCTCTTCCACAAATTGGGCAAATGGGAGCACCTAGTACTGTATTCAACTTGGTCCAGCTAGTAACAGACTCACAGTTCTGGACTTATCGGAAATCCAACAACGAGCAGCAGTTGCGCCACGGTGTCTTTGTCCACAGAGGCTTATTTTCAAAAAATCAGTATCTCTGAAACACCCACTACAAGAAAGTATAGATTTTCATTTTTCACGTAGGTGGGCTCGCGGTCACTATCCATCTTAGCCACTCCCTCAGTCGCACTTCCTGCGACGACCTTTATCCAAGAGAAGCCTTCATTCCGACGAACCTCAGTTGATTTCCCCTGCGGAGGAACTGATTACAGCAGCTCGACCTTCTACCGTGGACTACATTCGACTCTCTACGTCTCGATGTTCTATATCTCGATATCTCTATAGTCGGTCCCTTCAAACTACATACATTTTTGCTTTTTACATCTCGATATCTCCATATCTTGTTGTGTCCTGGTCATATTTACTGAAGGATGCACTCTCCCTAAGGGGCAAGCCAGAGTAAACGCGATGTGCGATGCGACGCGAAGCGACAGTGCAATTTGACAGCCTGTTGATAATGATTGTTATTCTTTTACGTGAGTCGCCTCGCGTCGCATCGCACGTCGCGTTTACTCTGGCTTGCTCCTAAGTCGATATATTCAAATTTCTAGGGTACAAGACCATCTTTGGACAATAACAAACACATCAATAAGAAGAAATGACATTTGTATTGTTGTCGTTTTTCATAGCAACAAGCTTTTTTTTCGATTTAGTGCCTATTTTATTGTTTTTGTTTTATTTCTTTCTATTTATTGATCTCTCCTTATCTCGAAGGTCCCTTCAATATCGAGATGTGGAGGGGCGACTGTATAAGAAGCTTTCCTTTTAGTATACATATACTGGTTTTTGCCTTTCTCGTACAGCCAAGCTTGCAAAGGAGCAAATCTTACTGAGAGTCTGTTCTCCATGTCAGGGGCGGTTAATCATCGTTCGAGTACCAGCGAGAGACTCTAAGTGCAACTGTGCACCATGTTCCACAGGAAATAAGGGGGAATGGTCCTCCGGAAATTTGGGGGGTTTTGCCAGGTCCTGCAATTTATTTATTTATTTTCAGACTAAGGCCGGAGTGGCCTGTGCAGTGCATAAAAGTCTACTCCATTCAGTCCTCCACTTGAACTCGCGGTGCACCTCGCTTTCCTGTTCCCGTCGGATCGTTGTCGAAAACAATTTTCAGGCCCTGCAAGTCAGTCTTTAAAAAAAACTCACGCAACGAATAATAAACAAGAGAGTACGGACCGGAACAATCAGCGAAGTCCACAGCGACGAAAAGGGACTAGCGATTGAAAATACGGTTCGTGAAACTGCAAATCTCTCAACTTCATCGGGAGCACAAGCATATTCGCCGATGTGCTCAAGGATCGTGGATTCGGCATCGTAGCGCTGCAGGAGGTTTGTTGGAAGGGATCAATGGTGCGAACGTTTAACCGATTCAATACGGATGGGTCATATATGACCCAAGACGAAAATCAGCTGTCAAAAATCAGTTTAAAAAGATAGAGCCTTGCTTTCTTCAGCAAAAATGTTCAAAATTAACTGTTCCATCCAGGAAAAATATTGCACAGGTCAGGTTATGGGCACTAGGATGATCTAGAGCATCCAAACTATCCTTGAGTTCTAATTTTGATCTTCTAAGGAATGAAGACCATTTTTTACCACATTCTGGTTAAATAATTGAAATTTAAATACTTTATGATAATATCCCGTGCCTGTCTAGGGGTATAATAGATCTTTTCAAATATCTACGATACTCCAAACAGTTTTTGAACTCAGATCTTAATATTCAAATCGGTCAACAAAGAGATCTACGATGTCCCCACTAGTTTTATGAGTTGGAATATCTCCACGGTTCGTCACTACACCATTACAGACACACTACACAATTCGTTCGACATCTACGGCACTCCAAACTATCCTTGAGTACAGGTCTTAATATTCAAATCATCCAATATGAAGATCTTCGATGGCCCCACTAGTTTTATGAGTTGGAATAGCCCTCGTAACACCATTACAGACACACTAGAGAATTCGTTCAACATCTACATCACTCCAAACTCTCCTTGAGATAAGATCTTAATATTCAAATCAAACTACATGAAGATCTTCAATATCCCCACAAGTTTTATGAGTTGGAATAGCTCCAGTGTTACTCATTACACCATAACAGACACACTAAAGAATTCGATCGACATCTACGGCACTCCACACTCTCCTTGAGATCAGATCTTAATATTCATATAGATCAATATGAAGATCTTCGATGTCTTCTTCATTGGCATTACATCCCCCACTGGGACATTGCCGCCTCGCAGCTTACTGTTCATTAATCACTTCCACAGTTATAAACTGCGAGGTTTCTAAGCCATGGAATCATTTTTGCATTCGTATATCATGAGGCTAACACGATGATACTGTTATGCCCAGGGAAGTCGAGACAATTTCCAATCCAAAAACTGTCTAGGCCGGCACCGGGAATCGAACCCAGCCACCCTCAGCATGGTCTTGCTTTGTAGCCGCGCATCTTACCGCACGGCTAAGGAGGGCCCCTTCTTCGATGTCCCCACTAAATATAATAGCTATTCCAAGCTACAGGATACCTCGTAACACTATTATAGACACACCACAGAATTCGTTCGGCATCTACGGCACTCCAAACTATTCTTGAGTACAGGTCCTAATATTCAAATTGATCAACATGAAGATATTCGATGTCCCCACTAGTTTTATAAGTTGGAATAGCCCCACGGTACCTCGTAACATGGTGTCATGGTGACAGACACACCACAGAATTCGTTCGACATCTACGACACTCCAAACTCTCCTTGAGTACAGATCTTAATATTCAAATCGTTCAACATGAAGATCTTCGATGTCCCCACTAGTGTTATGAGTTGGAATAGTGTTCATTAAGCACCTGCACAGTTATTAACTGCGAGGTTTCTAAGCCAAGATACCATTTCTGTATTCGTATAGCATGAGGCTAACACGATGATACTTTTATGTCCATTGAAGTCAAGGTAATTTCCAATCCGAAAATTGTCTAGACCGGCACCGAGAATCGAACACAGCCACCCTCAGCATGGTCTTGCTTTGTAGCCGCGCATCTTACCGCACGGCTAAGGATACCACCTTACACAAATTACAAATTTCATCAACAATGAGATCATTTCTCGAAAAAACAATGACCTGTTACCAGTCTACTAAATATGTTTATGATGAAGTAGATTTTTATTGAGAAACTTAGCTATTGATTCCGCTTGGTTGTTGACGTTGATGATCTCGCACAATCACATCAAATCGTTGCAAAAGAACTGAGAGATAGATTTTTTTAGCAACATGTTTTAGCTATTACATTTAATTCATTTTGGGATAAGTATGGTGAAAAGCGTTTGAAATGAAATTTTGTGATATTATTCATACGTAAATTATTTTACTCTTACATATAAATGTTGTAATAAATAAATAAATGTAACATCCACTTCCGTGCTATACTAAAACCAATTATATTTTCGATTGAATGTGTTACGAACTTTATTCAGTTATAGGTACGCAATCCTCATTTATTGGTTAGACTGTCATCTTTTGATACCCCTTGGTAGTTTCAATACTTATAGAAATTGTAAACATATCGTATTAAATTATATAATATGTATATTAGGCCTCTTCATGTTTTCAAAAAGTATCAAAAATTCAACCGGTCAGCCCAGAATCATAATTCTTATGCTAAAATAAGTCTCCTGTCAAATTTTCAGCTTATTCGGATAAAATTTCGAGGTGGCTCAAGTCGATTTAGTGTTTTTGGGCTATTTTCAATTTTGGAAAAAATCTAACGAGATATATAAACGTCGAAAACTATCGCAACAACTTCTATACGGAAGCTTTTGGTGTGCTCTACCAGTCTTGTGAACATTGCGATTCGTTCCGTTCACGTTTTGTCCATGAAAAATTGATTTTCAAGCTACTAAGTGCATAAAATACTGTTTCCCCCAAAAGTAGTAGTTCAACAAAATTCTTGAATTCATGACAAATGATTGCTAATTTATTATATTATTATTCCTCTTTTTTCCCTGGAAATTTGAAGAATATAATTGCCAATGTGCGAGCTACCGTTAAATTCTTAAAAATCAGAAGCTGAACATTTGTCATAAATTTGCACGCTGAGGTTTCTTCAAACAAGTTGTTCAAACAAAGAAGCTTCGATTTCACTTGTTACTACGATGCACTCACTGTTAAAAGCATGCAGACATATGGTGAAATTAACAAAATTTGGAAGTCGTTTGTTGTAAGCGTCAAATATCATATGATTTGATTTATGTTTTGTTCGAACAACTTGTTTGAAGAAATCCTAACGTGCAAATTTGTGACAAATGTTCAGCTTCTGATTTTTAAGAATTTAACGGTAAATCGCACATCGACAATTCTATTACTCAAATTTTCAGGGAAAAAAGAGGAATAATAATATAATAAATTAGCAATCATTTGTCATAAATTCAAGAATTTTGTAGAACAACGACTTTTGGGGGAAACAATATTTTTATGCAGATAAAAGCTTGAAAATCACTTTTAGATGGACAAAACGTGAACGGAACGAATTGCAATGTTCACAAGACTTGTAGAGCACACCAAAAGCTTCCGTATAGAGGTTGTTGCGATAGTTTTCGACGTTTATATCTCTTGTTAGATTTTTTCCAAAATTGAAAATAGTCCAAAAACACTAAATCGACTTAAGCCACCTTGAAATTTTTTTTCCGAATTAGCTGAAAATTTGACAGGAGACTTATTTTAGCATAAGAATTATGATTCTGGGCTGACCGGTTGAATTTTTGATACTTTTTGAAAACATGAAGAGGTTTAATGTATATGTATGAGTATGAAGCAAGTAAGTATGAGAGTAGCAACTCCCTCGGGGTGCAACTTACTCTAATTCTGATCGATTATGAAGTAACAATAATTCACATGTACAGCCGGTCATCAAGAGACGCCGTGGTACCCGTAGACCCAGCTTTATTCTATAACACTATTGACGATTAAGGGACGAAAAAATGTGGATGCGATGTTTGTGATCATAATGACACGTTTTTTTTGTTCGTACGTATTGTGTACGTAATGATGTTCATTGGAGCAATTCCAACTAACAAGCAAGTTTGGGAACCTATGCGTCACTCTGTTATAGAACTCTGGAGCTCAATAATTGTTCAGGGAATTTATTATTTGTATATACTGGTGTAATGATGTCCCATGTCGTTTCTACAACTAACACACACGCTCAGGATCCTATGAATCACTCGTAGACCTCCAATATCTGAACTCAAAAATCGTTTGAAGTACCGTTGATATTCTGGAAATGTTTAAATTTGCATATACTGGTGTAATGATGTCTCATATAGGGTTTTTACAACTAACACATAAGCTGAGTTGCCTTTGATCACTCTGTCATGTAGATCCCCAAGATCTGAATTCAAGAATGATTTGGAGTACCGTAGATATTCTGGGAATATTGTATTTTGTATATACTAGTGTAATGATGTTCCATGGGGCTCCTCCAGCTAACACTCTAGCTCATAAATCAATGAATCACACTGTTGGTCTTGAAGACCTCCAATATCTGAAATCTGCATACGTTATTGAAGCAGAATGTCCAAAATTTATGTTAAAATACGACGAAAAAAAAATCCGTGTTGAATCGGTTAAAGGTTTCTGTCAATTCAATGTTTTAGTTTTGGTTTCATAATGTTTGACAAATTTATTATAATTAGTGCTAGAAATGCGAAGATATAATAATTTGCCTCAATCCAACGCATATTTGACGAGAACAGAAAAAGTTATACTGTACTACCCAGTATTTTTGTGTTCATAACGACCGTCCACACCAAAGAACTCACAAATGGAGCTCTCTGGTAGAAGATGAAACTATCTCAGATCAGTCTGTAGAGCATAAAACAAAATCTACTGTTGTTAATACCAACATAAGCCCAGTCATATGGAAAAAGTTGAAATTATTTTAGGGGGTCCCGTAGCGCAGTTGGCTACACGTTCGTCTTATAAGCGGACGGTCATGGATTCGATTCCCAGCCCCTCCACCAAGTTCTTGTCAGTCGCCTGAGGTGCAGACCCAACGATGGTGTTTTGGGGTGCGTGTCTTACCAACACGGCACAGTAGCGGTTCAGAAGCACAAAGTGCCGACCAAATAAAGAAAGGAAAAAAAATGAAATTAGGTATTTTGAACACTACAAATAAATGTAACATAGTTGAACTTACTTTTATTTTAGCCTACGGTTACTTTTACTATTTTATTCTTCAAATATTTATTCTTGTCGTTTTTAACCGTCGAAAGGTGATTTTCTGGATAGTGAATTTCTATTACGAATTACACAAAAAAACAAATTTACCCCGAGGTAAACAGCTTTTCAAAACAAAACTTGTTCACCATGACTGTATGTACTTAGTGACTAAAATCATCATCCATTTCACATTTAGAAGGCATTGTTGAGCAGTTGGTCCTGCTGTAAAAGGAATAGAATTGGAAAACCATCGAATCAGATTATTGGTCCGCTTCAGATGAGAATATTTTCAGATGGGTAAAATTTGTATTTCTTCACTCCCAACATAAATGAAACTTGACGACCTGAGTCAATTAGTGCATAGCATTCAGCCCTCAGTGCCTATTGTCCAAATTTCATACTTAGCTTTTCAGTACACTTTCGTGTGAGGGAAAGGTTAGAAGCATCTATTGTAATCATAGATGTTGGATAATTCTGCAACGCCCAACAACATTTATATTTACATCCTGCACAAGCTGCAAACCACAGGCACGCCAACAAAGGTAAACAATAAAATCATCCTGTTTCCGGTGTTCTTTACAATCTGCCATCATCTTCAGCCTAGTTGGTGCAGTGAGTCTAGGAAAACGCACCGACACCCCGGCTGGAAGAGTAACGTTCAACCGCAAACAGAAGCACTTGCAATCCGTTCGCTGGCTATGGTGATGTATGAGCTCTTCCACGGATGGGCCAGCTCGGCTCAAGGAAGTCAGCCCCGCCCAGGGGCGGTTTACGTTCATAATCTAACGCTAACCGAACACATAATAGAACGAATTCGCTCCTTTTTGACTGGGGGATCAGAAGTTTATGGCGAACCATTCCGAGGGCCCAGACAGAGACTGATGCAATTGCGAAATAGATCCGAACAGCCCAGCACGCCTCACACTGCACTGGACCAGCACTTCTTCAGTGCGATCTACTTCCATTGAAACTATCCCGTTGTTGGTTTTGTGCGCCTGTTGGAACTGCTTCATAGCAGCAACGGTAAGCCTCAAGATGATACACCTGGATGTACGGAACATCAGCAGAGACGCCAGTCAGAGGTCATAAATCTACACGGAAGAAAACGGTTCTCCAAAGAGGCCGAGAGTTTGTGCGCAATTTGCCGGGCGGGTAAAATGGCATAGGAAACCACCTTTTCTGTTTTACGTTTTACTGCCATAGAACCCACAAACGGTTCGGACTCTGTTTTACGTCGGCCGATGTTGGTGCGGTGCGGCGACGATGTGCATAAATTAGTGCATCTGTTCTCAGGTTATTTACGAGTTGCAAATCAATTTTCTATAGGATTCACCGTCGATGCAAATTTATCGATTGCTAAACCGAGGGAAGTTATTCGACTTAGTTTATGGATGTCGGAAAGTTGTACGATGGTGTTGAGAAATTTCTCAGGCTGGAAACTCGAGCGGAAAATGAGTTGTTAGTAAAGTAAATACATAATAAGTTTCATGAAATATTCTACTGAGGTAATTGGAACAGTTGTTTTAAAATATATTACACAGCGTAACAAAATGAAAACTCCCATCTACTGGATTCAAATCTGAGCATACATTTATTTCAACATGACCTAACAAGCTCTTTTTTATAAGAAAATATGTAAGCGTACACTTTGTTCAACAGTATGACGCCTCGTTCGTTTATGTTGTGCCCTAGGGTGGAAATTGTCATTTAATAAAATAGTTACTGGCATTTTGGTTCATTGCTCTGACGACATTTATGCATTCTCTCACAGTAGTAGTGGTAAGAAATGTTCCCAAATGAACTTTCTCGATTTTGAAACGGACAATGTTCTGAAAATGTAAGGCGATGGAATGAAAGAAATAACATAAGGGTAACGGGAGGTAATGTCAGGCTAGGATGTAACGTTGGCCCATCATGCAAATTTATCAATATCTTAATTTATCTTATCATATCTCATATTTGTAGGATTGTAGATATTTACCACTGCTTCTTTAAAAAAAAGTATATAAAAAATCAGAAGGGTTGTGTACAAGACACGACCGCCCGACATAACCACGGAAAACCTTTTTGAGCAATGGTAATTGTAGCTTCATGTAAATATTAGGTTGGTCAATGCTACAGACTCTACCGTCGCTAAGAGATTATGGTTTGTACTTCGAAGCAAATTCGTCACGAAACAACTCTCTCTTGTTGAGAATCCTGTTACCAACAAATTGTTTTCAATAGTCCAATTTATTTTCAATAATACGTATATCCAATAACTAATCAGAAGTCAGACGAACTTTCTTCAGATGCAAGTAAATATCTTGCTAGCAAATTTTACTTGCCTATGGCCGCCGCTCAGACCGATACTGACGCCTTCAAATTTCAATCTCAAGGTCTTGCGAGAAAATTTCAGTGGATTCCATAAATTTCCATTTCCCTTTCTTTCGAATATAATGGTGGCACTGTTGTCCTTCTGACCAAGATTTTTTTTATGTACAGGTTATCCGACTTCGTCAGTAGATGGGAATAACCAGCGCGGGGGGGAAACATACATTTTCAGTGCAAAACGTAAACAAACGAGCATAAATTGCATACAAAAATCCAAGATGGCTGAGTTGGGGATATTGACAAGTCGGATAACCTGTATACATAAAAAAATCTTGCTTCTGACATCATCTAGAGTGAGAAAGTACGCCTCGAGCGTCTGTTCACCAGGAGGTGCGGCTCAAACAACTTCTGCCTGGTACCCAGTGGCTAATTAACGAAATCCTGTATCGCGTCAGCTATACCTAAGGTGGCAGCCCCGCCAGTGCGATGTAGGTAACGCAACCCCGGTAAGGTAGCTTACTGAAGCCTCTCAAATACCACGAAAAAAGGAGATAGAAGAAAAACAGAACGATATTTTTGGCAACCGACCCGGCAACGGAATAAGGATTATGATTGGAAACTCGGTACTTGGAATGTCAGGACCCTAAATGAACATGGGCGAGTGAGCCTTCTGGCTCGTGAACTTCAGAAGGTTGGAACGAACGTGGCCGCTATTCAAGAAGTCCGATGACCTAGATCCGGAGAATGTGAATTCCGAGCCGTGGACCCCACTACCAACAGTGCATTCAAATGTAACATCTATCACAGCGGCGGCGGAAAGCAGAGCATGGAGTTGGTTTCGTAGTGATGGACAAGCAGATGAAGCGAGTGATGCGGTGGAAACCCATTAGCGAACGAATCTGTGTGTTGAGGACACGGGGCAAATTCTTCAATTACAGCCTAATCAACTTTTACGCACCGAAAAACGATAAATCCGATGACGAGAGGGACACGTTTTATGAATAACTTGATAAAACACGTGAAAATTGTTACGCTGACGCTCAGGTCGGTAGAGAGGACTTTTCATAGGACTACCATAATCGGTAGGGAGAGCCTTCACTCCGCTACTAATTACAACGGCCCACGGCTAGTAAATATCGCTGCTGCCAGAGGGATGGCCATCTGTAGCACCCACTTTGCACGAAAGAACATCCGAAAGCACACCTGGAGACACCCAACTGGTGGAACTTGCAACCAGATAGACCATGTTCTGGTGGATGGGCGCCATTTCTCGGATGTTAGCGATATGCGGACATACAGAGGTCCGAACATTGACTCTGATCACTTCCTCGTTGTCAGTAAAATTCGATCACGGTTGTCAACTGTATCGAAGGAAAGATCACAGCGAACGATGCGTTATAATATCCAGCAGATGTCGGCGGAAGAAGTATCGGCCGAGTACCGCCAGAAGCTCGACGAACGGATAAGCGTAATCAACGTTATGGGAGTCGATCCATGGAGCGGGGACCGTTGCCAGAAGCTTGATGTTGGTGTCGGGTACCCGATCGAATAGAGATCGGTACTAGGAAGTAAGAGCAGCCGATAAGCTAACTCATCATTAACATCATTCGATGATTCGGCGCCACGGACACCGTCGATTACCAAATCCGTCAAAGATGCTGATTGGAGCACGGATGTAACTGATGCGCTGCTGCTGCCACGACCACCGCCACCACCACAGCGATTTTTTTTTTTTGCAGTATCACCTAGACTACGACAGCCGTTGTCGCTGTGACCGCTTCTGGACGCCCTGGTTGGCTCTCCGTAAAATCCTGAATGAAAATTAGGCGCGCACGCAAAACACGGGATTTTTATACACAGGGAAAACGAAGCATTGGGTCAAAAAGCCCGTACCTTACAATCTGATGTCCGTGATAGGGATGCATGAACGGATGCATGATTATTTCTAATTTAGAGTAGGACTTACGTCTTACTGGGTGTCATTTAGATTTTTGGAAATCGAGAACGTTACGCTGAAAGGGAAGATTTCGAACGTTACTAGCACCTTTATCTTTCGATGAATTTTTAAGATTTGTATATCAATCGACTCGGACACTCTCCAGCATTTGGCCAATTTAATTGAAACTTAGGATTATTAACGATAAGCTATTGAAAATTTTAATTCTTGTCAAAGCCAGCAAAAATTCCATATATAACCAATCCCGTGCATTCCTAACACGGACATCAGAATGCGGTATGTCACGGGCCTTCGGGTCCACCACAAGATTTTCTTTGTGTATAAAAGAAGCAGTGCCTGCCGTGTGCGATTCATTGCAATTTGTGACAGAAGCGCGTATTGGCGTGCTTTTTTCTCGCGCATTTTTCGTTTCGTTCGTTCGTTCGTTGTGTTTACCTACACAGCAACAGCATGCAGTCACAAGCGGTAGAACTGCCAGTGGGTCTGCGAATATGCATGAAAGAAGTGGGCGCATTTTTTTGTCAATCAATCAATAGTCGGATGCAGTGGTGTTGGTTGCTACGGACGCAATCGCCCTTCGCAGTGGCGTATCCACGGGGGTGGTTTTGGGCACCGGTGGGGTAAGAGTGCGCATCGGGTGGGGTAAGAGTACGCATGTTTCCAATCATGTATTTTAAGTATATATTAACAAAAATAAGAGTAAATAACATTTAATTGATGTTTATTGAAAGTATATTATAGAATGTTTAAAGATAAAGTAACTCTGAACGGGGAGGGGTCCTAGAAATATGAACTTTCATACGAAAAAACTGTTTTTTATTACATGCAAAAAAAAACTACAGAGGTAGAAAAATACGAGGTTTCCGTAGCTTGAATTTTCTTTAAATAAAGATCAAGTTATCGACAACATGAAATTAACCACCTGGTTTGATAAATAAAATATCTTGAACTGCTAGGCGCTTCGAACCTCTTGATCTGCAGGCCCTGACACTACCACATAGCCCACTCTAGATCCATACCAGTGGATCGAGCATACTGAATGACATTGCTCATAGATCATGGTCAACTTTGTTTTAGCATGGGGGGAATGGTCTTGCTTGACTACCCTATTCAAATGTTGAGTATTTCATGAAAACTGCATTATTACATCCCGAAGATTATTTTTCAGAATAAAGTGATGTATGGACGAAACTTCCGCAACACTCGAAGGAAATAAACGGAATAATTGAATTGGGCACATATTAAATATTTATTCTACCTCCAGAAGCACCTAAAATAATTTTTCTGGTTTTAGGCATTTTTTCAGCGAAATCTACTAGAAAGTCATAGAATAAGCCCTCTAAACATCCTAGTAACAATGACAAAGTGGTAGATAATAGTCTAAATAAGCTATTCACGACTAATGCTTCTAATATGTGGAGTTAAATTGATGCATTCAGACGACATTTCTATGAAAAAGTCTAAAAAATCACAAATCTCGTTTGATGCACCTCTTAATCTCCATGGATTTGGCTGAAAATTGGTCAGGAGACTCCATTTAAGATACTCATTGAAATAGAGGGGTGGCACTTTAAATCTGAAATACTTTTGAAAATGGTGAACAGATCTACTAATTACGTTACGGAAAATTTGACCATTTCATCACCCCTCCCCGCTGTCTTACACTTTTTGTATGAATCCTCTAAAAATTCTATGAATCGTTATACATCTCGCAACCCTCGCAGCTCAGCGTTGCGTAATTTATGGATGTTTCTTTTGATTAAATGATTATCATTTAGATGAAATTGTATTTTCCGGCTATGTTTTAACCAAATACAAAACAATACCAAATACAATTTTATTATTTCGTTTCAGTGCTTTGTTCGCTAAGTCCTTTCTAACACCAAATCACTTATCTTTAAAGGGAGAATTTTTGATAATTTTCGATTTCTGTCCCTTTTTTCTTCGTTGTGGACCTCTACGCTGTGGAACTAGTCTTATTTCGGCCGGAGATACGGGTTTGACAACAGAACTTAAAGGTTCACATGCGTACTCTTGCCCCACCCGTTACTGCGTACTTTTACCCCACAGCTCCAAAATTTATTCAGTTAATGGTTTTTTCTTCTTGGAAAACCAACCGAATTAATGTTCTGCACCACAAAGTACTTTACACAATAGGTTATCGAAATGGTACAATGTTCACCTGATTGAACGTATAGATGGTATTGGAATACTAGTTGCGAAAACACAATTTTTCTTAGCAAAATGGCCAGAAAATTAACTATGTTAACAATTATACATGACAATAGTTGGTCAGAATACCTATCAAACTGATGCAGTGCTGCTAGTTTATCTTTTTTTTATAACTTCAAAAAATCGAAAACGTACTCTTACCCCACGCGCACTCTTGCCCCACTCTACTCTACATTAAAACATGGTTATACTATAACAGTTCTGATTCCCCAGCAAAAAAATCAACTACACTGATGAAAATAAAAATGTGATTAGAATAATAACTTCATTTATTCGTATAAAAAATGCCCAATCAGCAGTATCCATTTTAGATTAGAAAATTTCGCTGTATTATATGTAAATGTTTTAAAAAAGTTCACAAAAAATGATTTCCGGAAGAATATTTAAATAAACATAATCTTATTCTATGTTTTTCATTTTCTGAGAAATTATATTACTAAACTTGACGTAGACTCGGAGTTTGGAATCAAAACATAAAATAATTTTTCGTTGACGTATTAGCAGTACCTCCTCTGTTTTAGTAGGTGTTCCCAAAGGTGGCAACAAGACGTAATAGATTTCCGATAATTTAAACAAAACTCGCCGAAGTAAGTATTTCACGGTTTGTATTGTTAAATTTTCCCTATTAATAGTTTAAATACATAAAAATGAGCAATTCGCAGTACAATGTCTGTTGGTTGAAGCGTATAGTTACTCACGTTTAGTGTCTTCGTCTAGTCCGTTACGTCCGGAAAGCGGTCTCGTACGGTAGTCTTTCAATACCTGTTTGTTATGTATTATTGATTATGCTATAAACGTTCCAATCAACTTAATCAACTTAATAGTTACCTTGCTATATGCTCAAGATTCCAAACTATGTTTGAGCTTTTGTCTTGGACTGAACTGTGATCCTCCTATCTATGATAAGTTTAGGATAAGTTTGTGTTTCTTACACATTAGGTTTATCGTAGGTTTTTATTTCATTTGTTTACCTGCTATATATGTTATTTTCTCAATAATCCACTTCCTATTCGTTTAAGCTAAGCAAATTGCACGTAAACTAATCTAGTGCCAAGAAAAATAGCAGACCAATATGTGAAAAAATAATAAGTTTATCCAATCTAATCCAATCACTTTCAACGACTCTGTTATGGTTTTATTATTATTCTAACTACCCATCTATCTCTTACTCATCGAACGTGTCTGACGTTTCTCTACTACACTATCTTCATCTCGCTGCTGTAGTGATGGTGAGTTCCATTGAGCTCGTTGGGACGAGGATGCGTTCACAGTTGATGGAACAGTCCCCCCCAGTACGCAAGGTTCAATTTTCTGAGTACTTTCGGTTGCGCCAACGTCCAAAACAGCGAGCTTCACTGCTGGACGTTCATAGATATTGAACGGCGTCCGCACTGTTGCGCTGCGCACTTGACCATGCTTCTGATTGATGCCTATCACACGACCTTTCGGCCACGAGTTCCGTGGAAGATCTGGATCAACTATTACCACGATATCTCCAACCTGGATTGGTTTCGTTGGATAATGCCACTTGGTGCGACGGCTGATCGACGGCAGATATTCTCGTAGCCACCGTTTCCAAAACATGTTAGCGTAAATCTGCGACGTTTTCCAGTTATTACTTAGCGTAGCGGGTCCATCGTCGTAGGGCACTAAGGGTTTCGTTCCACCGGATGACCCAAGCAGAAAGTGATTGGGTGTTGGGTGCAGCACTCTGATCAATTTCGATAGGGACGTAGGTGAGGAGGCGCGAGTTGATTATGCTCTCCACCTCTGTCAAACTGTTGCGAAGAACTTCATCGGTTGGTATTCTCGGAAGGCGCATGTTTCCTAAAATCTGTTTTACGGTTCGGACCAACCTTTCCCAGCTTCCACCCATATGCGGACTACTCGGGGGCAGAAAAATCCATTTAGTGTTTGGTGTAGTGAACTCTTGCATAAGCTTATTTCTGTCGATGGATCGAAGTGCTTCGTTCAGTTCACGGTTGGCCCCGACAAAATTTGTTCCCCTGTCACTGTACAGTTCTAGGGGAGTTCCACGTCTTGCTATAAAGTTTCGCAAAGCCATGATACAGGAACTGGTGTTCAACGAATGAGCTATCTCGATGTGGATGGCTCGTACCACTAGGCATGTGATTAGCACACCCCATCTCTTCTCGGTCCGCCTTCCTACAATGACTTGCATTGGTCCGAAAAAATCAATCCCAGCGTATGAAAACGGTGGCGAGTATGCTGCCAGACGGGCTGTTGGGAGGTCGGCCATAACAGGCGGGCGGGGTTGAGCTCTGTTGTTCTTACAATATTGACATTGTTGACGAACTTTGTAGCATATACTTCGTAACTGCGGAATCCAATATTTCTGTCGCAGTTCATTAACAACTGTTTCATGGTTAAGGTGGTGATAGCGCTCATGGGAAAATAAAACAATTAGCGTCGTAACCGGGTGCTTCTTCGGTAGTAGAATGGTATGCACAGCATCTACATCGACGAATTGACATCTGCCAGTTCTCCCGCTTGTGCGCAGAACGTTGTGATCATCCAAAAAAGGTGAAAGCTTGTATAACGGACTGCTCTTTGGAATTGGATTTAAGAGCCTCATGTTGTCGGCTTTGGAACGTCTAAGAAGCGTAATCTCCTCATAGAAGGCTTCTATCTGAACTTGCCGATATATGTAATGCTCTGCCTCAGCCAGCTCCGCTTGATTAAGTAGGCCGGTAGATGGCGGACGTTTTTGAAGTCTGGCTCGGATGTTTCCGGTAAATCGAAGCACATATCCAGTGACCCTAACTAACTTCCACCAGTTGGAATATTTCATGAAGTTTAGGATGGGTTCGTGAACCACGTGAACGTTGATCGAAACATTCATTTCTGTCGTAGTTGACTCGGTGATTATTGGCTGAATTGGCCATTCACAGTCATGTCGCCACAGGAAATCAGGCCCCCTGAACCACCGACTCGATGAAGAGAGGTCGGGAATCTTCTGCCACTTTGTACCTTCATCGGCTACATTTTCCTTTGTCGGGATCCAAAACCACTCGGACTGCTCAGTGTTTTCTACAATTTCACCGACTCTGGCACCGACAAACTTACTGTACCGTCTGTGATCCGAGCGTAGCCAGCACAGGACATCACTAGAATCGGTCCAGAAGTACCGTTTGCTAATCGCGATTCTATGCGTTTCTCCTATATCTTTCGCCAGGCGCGTCCCAATCACTGCCGCTTGAAGCTCCATACGCGGAATCGAGATATACTTCAACGGAGCGACACGGGTTTTGGCGGTGACAAAGGCACCACGTTGTGCTCTTCGAATCGTAGATAGGCGACTGCTGCGTATCCATTCTCACTCGCATCGACAAAGACGTGTAGCTGGATTTCATTGGATGTGGTTGAAGTCGTGGTCACTGCTCGGTAGCATCGAGGGACCGAAACTATCTCCACCGTGTATATTACTTTGAGCCATATTCTCCATTTCTCTAGGTGGTTTTCGGCTATAGGCTCGTCCCAACCAATGTTAGAGCGCCAGATTTCCTGAAGAAGAACTTTGAGGTACATCAGTACATTCGCAAGAAGTCCTAGCGGATCGTAGACGGACATTAGAATTCGTAAAACTTCCCGTTTCGTGGGAACTTGCTCTCCGGATAGCAACTCCTGCTTGCATCGTATGGGAATTCTGAACGTGAATGTATCGCTGATGGTGTTCCACCACATGCCCAGTACTTTTTCGGTCGCTATTTCTCCAGCTTTGTTAAGATCCTTTTCAGGTGTCTTCTTCTCACCCATGGAGTGCACAACCTCACTGGAATTGGATAGCCATCCCCGGATCTCGAACCCACCTTCTGCATGTATATACCGAACATCATTTGCCAGCTTTATAGCCTCTGCTTCGAATTCAACGCTGGTGAGCATATCACCCACATACGTATCCTCGCATATCGCCGTTACCGCTGCCGGGAACTGGCTCTTGAAACGGTTTGCATTTATGTTCTTAACGTACTGTGCGCTACTAAGTGATCAGCTTGCACCGAACGTCATTACCTCCATCACGTAAGTCGAGGGTGCCTGACCCGGAACTCTTCGAGGCTGATTCGAACTTGGTGAAACATTTCACGAATATCCCTGACACTGCTGTTCGAAACTCGCGGAATCGTTGAAGAACATGTGGCAGCGGTGTGACTTGGTCAGGGCCTTTCAGCAGGAACGAATTGAGCGCGAGGTTTCCAACTTTGGCGGCAGCATCCCAAACGATACGTAGCTTACCGGGTTTGTTGGGATTCACAACCGGGAAAATCGGCAGATACCACGAACGTCCGTTGTACGTTACTTCCTCATGCGCTGATAGTTTACGGATGTATCCTTTGGCTTGGTAGTCCAAGATTTTATCCTGAAGATCCTTGGCAAGTTTAGGTTCCCGTCCCATGCGCTTACTCAAACAAACGTGCCTCTTCATAGCCATGGATTTGCTCTTCGGCAGCCGAACTTCCTCGTACCGCCATAGTAGACAGGTTTCGTACCTCTTCTCCTTGCATGTAGTGTTTGCTTGTAGCAGCTTCATTGCTCTTTCATCATCCTTTGACATCAGCGGTCTTCGAGCTAGCTGTACTCCGATGCTGTCCATGGAAAAGTAGTCTTTGACAGCCGAATGCAACCCCTCGCATTGGCAGATATGATAGCCATACGAGACGTTCGTCTTCACTGGGACTTGTCCTGGCATTGAGCAAGGACCATAAACCACCCAGCCCAATCGTGTCAGCACTGCTGTTGGCTGATTTTCACTACCCTCTCTACAGTCGAGCGGGTATTCTAATCGAGGGCAGTCGATGCCCAACAGAATTCGGGGTTTCACTGCAGTGTATGACTCTATCGGTAGATCAGCCAAGTGCTTAAAGTGCTTTGCCAGATTCGGCGCTGACAACGTTTGCGTAGGGAGATCCAGGCTTTGCACTGTGTGTATCTCTGAAAAGTAGAAGCTTTTTCTTGGTGTCTGAGCACTGACGATTTCAGCCGAAAATACGACCGAATCTTCCTCATATCGTCCTTGTCCACCAGTCCATAAGATGCACAATGGTGATTTCTCACCATTGAGATTCAATCCCTCCCACAAACTGTGCTCCATCAGCGTTGAGGTTGATCCTGCGTCAAGGAAAGCGTACGTTGTGATAGATTTTCCTTTTCCATGCACAGTAACGCGAACGCACTTTAACAATACTTTTCCAGGCAGACTGCGATGCGAATTAACCGAGGTGACTTGGGTCAGATTACTGGACGTTGGCTTGTTGTGTTTGCTATCATCATGTAATAATCGATGATACATCCATTCTGCTTGCACGGAACCTTCCTCTCACAGGTACTGTAGTGCTTGGTCAAACACTTTCGGCAGATCTTCTTTTCATTCACTAAGGCCCACCTTGCATTCGGTGACATATTGAAGAAACCATTGCACTTGTCTAGAGAAATGCAATCTTTTCCACAAGCTAGACAGCTTTCGCGGTCCGCCTGTTCTGACGCAAACGTGGAATGTGCATGAACGAACGCTTCTTTTTTCCGAACTTTCCTTTCAGCTTTGAGCTCAAACCGTTGCGGTTCGATCCATACAGCAGGTCGAATCACTTGACACAAAGCTTCCGTCATCTCCCCGAGCCAATCGTTAAAGTGCAATAGCGTGACGGTTCTCATATCCTTCCGATGAAATGCCCACTTCATTTTCAACGTCGACGGTAGGCTGTCGACAAGCTCCTGTAGTAGAGCGACGTTGTGCAGACGCTCATCCAGCTGGCACATTTGCATGGTCGCACAAAGATTCTGTACCGCAACGCCAAAGTCTACTATAGTCACCATCTTGTCGGCTTTCGGTGGTGGCATCATGCGAATCCTCTGAACCATGGTCTCTACGATGGACTCCGGATTGCCGAAGAGGGATTTCAAACGATGTATAATGACCGGAACATTGTCGGGATGTAATAGTAAACTTTTGACGGTGCTGAGCGCCTTATCGTGTAAACTCCGTTCGAGGCGATCGAGTAGCTCATCATTCCGAAATGCACACATGTTTGAAGTACGCTCGTACGCCGCGATGAATCGCGGCCAGTCTTCTGGATCGCCCCCAAATCTAGGTAGATCTTTCACCGTCTGCCTTGCCGCTAGATGAGCACTGTTCAGTGGCACTGGATCGCTGCTCCTCTGCTGCTGAGTCGAATTCAGATTTAGTCGTGGAGTTGATGTGATCAATGCCGGTTGCCCAATACTTTGCGCAGGGGGGATCATATTCTGAACCCTGAAATACGGATTGTTTGCAGACGGGTAAGCCGTCGACGTGGCCGGTTGATAAGTCGATCCAGGGTACATGGCCACCGGCGGTATACCGGATACAGCTGGTGGATATCCGCAGAAGGCTGGTTGATAGCTCCCTGTGACTCTTGGGAAGCCTCCGCCGAATCGCGGATGTTCTACGTGAGTGCCAGGTACGTAGCTCGCACCAGGTTGCTGCGGGACGGTGAGTGGCTGAACCGAATCGGACTTCCCTATATTTTGCTGACGAGCAGACAATTCAGCTGGTGCATTATTTTCGGGTAGAAGAGGTGGAGTCGATGATACAACAGTTTTCCTTAAGAGTTCGTCATACACTGGCAACGGAGTATCGTCTAAAGAATTCCGTACTTCCCGTCCAACGTTATCCGTTTTATCCAACCACTCGTTGATCTTTTCGAGACTTGTAATCGACTCTTCCTCAGAATCGCTAATATCTAACATCTCACGCTCCAGCGCCAACCGTTCTTCCAGCTGTTTTCTCTCTAATGCTTGTCTAGCTTCCAGAGCTCTCGCTTGTAAATCTCGAAGTTTTGATGATCGACTCGATGCCTTCGAAGGTGCTTTGACTGATTTACCCGATGGCCTCGTGTTGTTGGCTGTAGAACTAGCAAACGGCTCCATATTTCGTGATGCATCCGTTGCGAGTCCTTCGGGAGCAGATTTCTCCACAATCTGGACGTGATGTTGCTGTTCCTGATGCTTTGGCACGGCGCCTAGATAGTTCGAACAGGCCTCAAGTTCTGCTGTAGCTACTCTCTCTTGCTGGCTTGGCTGCTGCAACTGCAACTGTCCATCTCCAATTGGTCGAACTGCTCCTGTTTCCTCTGCTGCCACTCAGGTTGTCCCTGTTGTTGCACAAACTTCTGCCGTTCTTCCAACTGCTTCTGGCGCTCCTGTCGCTCTTGTTGCCACTTCCTCTGCTTTTGCTCAAGATGCTTCAACTGCTCGCTTAGCACATATCTCTGCTTCTCCAAGGCTGTCCTCATGCACCCATTACAGCTCCATTCACGATTACGGATACTGTCGTCCACACTCACACAGTCATAATGATACCATACATCACACTCGTCACATTGCACCATCCGACTATTATCGATTCGACGACACGTCCCGCAATTCGCCCCTCACCACTAAGAGAACCATTCTTCTTTCTGGAATGCTCCCGGCACCCGCTACGCTTCCGCTTGCCATTCCGGAAATAAACGGAAAATTTAATTTGTTCCCAAAGGAGGCAACAAGACGTAATAGATTTCCGATAATTTAAACAAAACTCGCCGAAGTAAGTATTTCACGGTTTGTATTGTTAAATTTTCCTATTAATAGTTTAAATACATAAAATGAGCAATTCGCAGTACAATGTCTGTTGGCTTGTATAGTTACTCACGTTTAGTGTCTTCGTCTAGTCCGTTACGTCCGGAAAGCGGTCTCGTACGGTAGTCTTTCAATACCTGTTTGTTATGTATTATTGATTATGCTATAAACGTTCCAATCAACTTAATCAACTTAATAGTTACCTTGCTATATGCTCAAGATTCCAAACTATGTTTGAGCTTTTGTCTTGGACTGAACTGTGATCCTCCTATCTATGATAAGTTTAGAATAAGTTTGTGTTTCTTACACATTAGGTTTATCGTAGTTTTTATTACATTTGTTTACCTGCTATATATGTTATTTTCTCAATAATCCACTTCCTATTCGTTTAAGCTAAGCAAATTGCACGTAAACTAATCTAGTGCCAAGAAAAATAGCAGACCAATATGTAAAAAAAAATAATAATTTTATCCAATCTAATCCAATCACTTTCAACGACTCTGTTATGGTTTTATTATTGTTCTAATTACCCATCTATCTCTTACTCATCGAACGTGTCTGACGTTTCTCTACTACACTATCTTCATCTCGCTGCTGTAGTGATGGTGAGTTCCATTGAGCTCGTTGGGACGAGGGTGCGTTCACAGTTGATGGAACAGTAGGGTTATTGCTCCTTGACTTGTTTCTTATTGTTGTGATTTTTTCAGCAATAAGCACGCATGTTAGCAAAAAGAAGCAACGAAATTGGTTTGGAAAACGGGACAGTTCCCCTAAAATAGCACGTTTTGCCCAAGTCTGAAAATTTTATTAATAGAATTTTTAAACTTCAAATACTATCATCAATAAGAAATCTATAAATGCCCAACATTTGACTAAGTAAATAAGGGCTTAATAGTTAGAAACAAAGCAATTCTAATAATGTACTTAATTATTAGTTTTATTTCCAGAAGTTTTAAATAAACAAATTTATAATAATTTTACACAGCATGGTACGTTTCCAATATCAATACCTATAATCAAACTCCAAAGATCCAAAAGTTAGAAGTTAAATGTAAATACGTTACGTTTATACAAGTCCTACGTCCACTCGCGGTTATGTTGAAAACATTACCCATTGCTCGTTTTTTTATCAGGTTCGGAAAGAATTAACATTTTCAATAGTTCAACGTTGATATTCAACAGTATCGATGAAATTGGCAAATTGCTGAGCAGTTTCCGAATGGATTGATAAGAAAATCTGAAAAATCCATCAAAAGATAAAGACATTAGTAGCGATTGAAATCTCTTCTAATTTCGTGACGGTCTCGAATTTGAAAATATCCGTTTTAAGCCCTGTATCCGAGTCTTCGCCTTAGAAGTAGTTTGCGTTAAAAAATGTCAGCTTCTTTACACTAAATTCATGCACTTCCTTAACTATTAAACATCATAAACTTGTGTGAAAAATCACTTTGACTCGATAATTAGCAGCCATGTTTCGTTGAATTCAGTACAAGAGTTTTTCCAACAAAAAAAAGTTTTCTAAATAAATTTACCTGCTTTCGCACATTAGATGAATGGGTAACAACCACACTACGTTAGCTATCATTTTCATTTCAGAATTTTTATTGGTTTTGGTTTATAGCGACACGATTAACCAAAACTTTTTGGAGCAATAGACCTGTGCAGGAGTTCATGAAATTCACTCACCCGATGGATTTTGACATTTGAGCGGGTCGTCTACTCGAACAAAAGTTCATTTTGCTTTCATTATGCGACCCGCTCAAACGTCATAATTTCTTGGGGGAGATCATTTTGCGTTAGTCTATACTGGAAGGGGCACCCGTAGCCAAATGCGAGGGGCAATCAACTGCACACATCAACCGAATTGTGAATACAACCGTGCGAACACATAAAAAAAGTATTTTTTTTTTAAACACGTCATTTTTCACGCGGATAGTCGTGTTCGGTAAGTGTTCAGCAACATCAAAGTTTGGATACGACAGTCAGTTCAAAAATTAATAAGGCAATCCATAAGACAGCTGCGAACAGCTGACGATTTTTGTTTACCTTGATTTTTTGACAGATTCTGACCGGACTGACAGAACAATTCAAAAGAAATTGTTAAGCGCGGTTTACACCAGAAGTGAGTTCCGTTCAACTGCATACACACTTTGTTTTGATTTCGATTGTCAGTCCCATCGCTGAATGTCCTCATGGATAGCCTAATTCGAATACGTCAATACGATTTGAAATACACGAAATACACTGAATTGAAAAAACGTGAATAAAATTCAATACATTTTTTTTACAGTGATGATTTTGTTTTCATGTTGTTATTCAGTGTGAAAGTAAAGAAAATAACTAACATAAACTATTTACGAAAAAAGTTCTGGATAACGGCAGAAAAGGTACTTAGTGAACCTATTCCGATTTATAAAAAAAAAACCCTGAGTAATCCACCTAGCGGTGATGATGCCTTTCTCGCTCGTTCAAAAGGGTTGACAAACATATTTTTCACATTTGTTTATGGCAGCCTTACTTTGTACCGTTAAATGCACAAAAACGATCCATAAAAAATGAAAAACGATCCATAAACATCTGAATGTTCCATAAAACGCTACCAATTCAAAAAATAGCTCAGGCGTATCCAGAAGTATCATGAAGAATTCAATTATTCTTTTTGATTATGATCGTGATTATGATCCAATTCGGTAATATGGTCCATAGTTTTGGATATATGATCCATAATGTTGGTCATTTGACAAACTTTCGAGTGTTTCTTGTTTTGAAGTCAGAATCCAGCTTAGGCTTCTGGCACCCATCAATAAGTTAGCCTTTTTAAAATTATTGTTTTGAATAGTATGATTCTTCATATAGATAAGAATTAATTTTTTGCTGATAGCAGTTCCATTTTTGTCATTAACATTCAACCACTTTTAACTAAGATTTACGAATTTGATCCGACTTAATAAAATTTGAAGGGAATTCTACTATGGTTGCTTTTCTTCATATGGAGAGCATTTTGGAGTGATTAACCGAAGGTTTTATTAAAATTGATTCATATTAATTTGTTTTTGTATATATTATAATGAACCGATCTAAAATTATTTAGCAGATCACTCTGCACAGGTAAACTATCACTGCAACAAATCTGATAGATAACTCGTGACAGAGCTGGTGTTACCGAAATCAGCATACTTGGGCCAATAATGTGTAATACTTTATATCATACTGATTGCATACCTGATATTATTCTATCAGGAAATCAAAAATCGTTGATTGCCTTAGAGTAATTTGTTATGAATTATAGCAAGGATGTTTTCGATCATTTAGTAATATAGGTTCGATAATTTAGTAGTTTGTCAATAACTCATTCCAGAGGATAAATGTCGAAAAATATTCGCACCAGAAGTCCACCATAAAACACGTTTAAAATTTAACTTCTGGTATGAGTAATCGACAAACTAAATGATCGAACTTAGATTACTACATGATCCAAAACATGCTTGGATTGTAGAAAAGTTTGGATACATATTTTATTGACTTGCCAAAAAGAAAAATTTTCTTCAAATCCTACCGAATCTCAGCTTCTCCCACAAAATCCGAGTGCTATTTGAAATCTTCAAACACAGCATCCGGTGCGTTGCCGCACGAATGCACAAGCAGCCGATGATAAGTGCAAATTGCGTATAACGTGTTATACTTCGATCACCACTCATCCAAGAAGTAAAGATAGCTGAGGGGTAACGTTCTAGCCTCTCACTCAGAGAATCTGTGTTCGACGCTCGTTCGGTTCTCATTTTTTTTCAAAAACATATTTATAAACAATTTTTATTTTCTATAACTCAATACCACATTTTTAAAACTACTTCTCTGCGTTTGTAAACTAAGATTAAAACATCGATTCGTCAAATCTGAGAGGCGAGAGCACTCCCACGCAACACCAACACCACCAACAGGTAGCCGAAGTATTTAGGTAGCCGAAGTATAACATATATATGTTAGACTACATATCTACACATGTCTTTTAATCGAAATAATTAGACTTTCATGTTGCCAATCTAAAAGAAAATTAAATTTCAAACCCGAAAAATCTAACTATTTTCGGCTAAAATGTGTTTTAACATTTTAACAATCATTTTAAAATTGACGCCCTTCACCCTTGCCGGGGTGATGGGCCAATGGGGCGTGTTGGTGATGCTTCCTTCTGCAATATTCATCCAAAGGCAAGCGACTGAAGCGAATGCAGTGACGTTTTATTTTTGTATTAGCATTTATTTTAGTATTACAAAACATCCTGGATATAGAACAAAAATGTTTCCAGTTGGCAAACATTCGAGTGCTTCCCAGTTTGAAGTCAGAATCCAGCTTAGGCTTCTGTCACCCAATCAATAAGCTAGCCTTTTAATTATTGTTTTGAATACTACTTTTCATATTGGTAAGAATTCATTTTTTGCTGATAGCAGCTTCGTTTTTGTCATTGACATTCAACCACGTTTTCAACTAAAATTCACGAATTAGATCCGACCTTAAAAAATCTGAAGATAATTCTACTATGGTTGCTTTTTTTCATATGGAGAGCATTTCACAGTGATGGTACGAAGGTTGAATTAGAACTAATTAATTTTAATTTGCTTTTGTATCCAAAATCTAAAAGATCCAAAATTATTTATCAGTTCACTCCATACAGGTAAACTATCCATGTACACAATCTGATAGATTACTCGTGACAGAGCTGGTGTTACCTAAATCAGCATAGTCGGGCCAATAATGTGTAATACTTTATATCATACTGATTGCATACCTAATATTATACTTAATTAATTTATTAATTATCAAACCTGTACATTTAGTAGTTTGTCAATAACTCATTCCAAAAGTTGAATTTCAAACGAGATGTCCACCATTTCTAGTGCGAAGGTTTATACAACTCTGCCTTATTGTTGTTTCTTTTGCACTAATAACAAAATGATAGCGATGGTTGCAGTAACCTATACTGACTAATAATAACTAATAAAAAAATTGTTATCATTCAGTATAAGTTATTACAAACTAGTGCTTTAAATCGATTATTAGTTAAATTAAAACAACAAAGTGTAGGGCAGAGCTGTCGAAAAATTTTCGCACCAGAAGTCCACCATAAAACAAGTTTTGAAATTTAATCTCCGGGATGAGTCATCGACAAACTAAATGATCGAACTGAGATTACTACATGATCCAAAACATGCTTCGATTGTAGAAAAGTTTGGATATATTTTCCGTTGACTTGCAAGAATGGAACATTTTCTCCGAATCTTTCCGAAACTCAGCTTCTCCCATAATCCGAGTGATATTTGAAAACTTCAAACATATATGTTATCACTATGAATGGGGTTCCAATTAATTGGTCTAGCGAAGTCCAAGATTTAGGACTTATGTATAGCATGAATTAATTAACTATCACAACAACACAGAAGATATGCAAGCGAAAAGGTAGGAATATAGTAAGTTAATATTTGTAGAAAATCAAAACCATTTACTAAAATAAATTGTTTTATTTTCTACATATACTGTGCCAATATAGATTATTTGCTGTAACGCCAGGAAGACTGCATTACAGAGGATTCAAATTAAACGTTGAAATTGATGTTGCTTCCCTGCACATCAAAACACTATGAATATTAGGTGACATATCTGAATGAATTGACACAAAAGCACATAACGTAGACTCAATCGTATATGTTTTTCAACGTCAGATGATTTAAATATGCCACGGAACCTAAACACAGCATCCGGTGCGTTGCCACACGAATGCACAAGCAGACGATGATCAGTGCAAATTGCGTATAAGCTCTTATACTTCGATCACCGCTCTTCCAAGAAGTAAAGATAGCTGAGGGGTATCGTTCTAGGCTCTCACTCAGAGAGTCTATGTTCGACGCTCGTTCGGTTCTCTTTTTTTCGAAAACATATTTATAAACAATTTTTCTTTTCTATATAACTCAATACCAAATTTTTAAAACGACTTCTCTGCGTTAAAGGTTAAAACATCGATTTGTCAAATCTGAGAGCCGAGAGCACTCCCACGCAATCCAACACCAGCAACAGATAGCCGAAATCTTCACCTAAATGTTAGGCTACATATTTACACATGTTTTTAATCGAAATAATTAGATTTTCATGTTGCCAATCTAAAAGTAAATTAAATTTCGAACTCGAAAAATCTAGCTATTTTCGGCTAAAATGTGTTTTAACGTTTTAACAATTATTTTAAAATTGACGCCTTATATCCCTTACCGGGTGAAATAAAAAAGCATCACCCGGCCCCCATTTTGTTTACTCGCTTCCGTCAGGGCCAAAGCGGTGTGTTGGTGATGCTTCCTTCTGCGATATTCATCCGACGGCAAGCGACTGAAGCGAATGCAGTGCCGTTCGCTCCCGCCGAAATGTGCTTGCATAGCGTCCTCACGTACACCAGCTGCGCTCCCATACACTGATTGAACGCCACAAAAATAGCTGCCACGTGAGAAGTTCACTCGTATATAGGGTATGCGAGCGCATGATAGCAAAATAATAGCAAAAATGGGCCTGATTACGTTTAGTAAAGAGAAACGTTATTAATTATTGAACAGTTTTCTCTTCGTTAGAGGTTACCCAAATAAACACTTATAGGGCGATCATGCCTTCAGTGAAGACAATGGGTTCTTAATAATATTGTCCATCATTGCATTTCTTAACTGATACGACACGCTGTAATTATGCCATTATGAATACTAATTGAAAACAATAATTTCCCCAACAAAATGGCTTTCCTACCTATATACTGCCGCCGCAAGCGTAACTGTTCCATATTTTCTTCCATGCAAAATCAATATTGGACGATTATGCTTGCGACGGCTCATTTTACCTCCAAGAAATTTAGATTAATTATCAAGGCGAAATGAATCCAATTTCGTGTCTAGCAAATTCAAAGTTTGTCTATCAGTTAATGCATTAAAACTATCAATTTAGAACCACTATTGATTTTATCAAATATATTTTCTTTCATTGATTCAATAACACTTCCAATATTGGTACCGTTACCCTAGCAGAGTGAACTCTGTGGCTTTGAAAAGAAATGAACGTATACCAATTTGATGAATACTGTACAACTTATATTTATTCGTACCATGTGTCTCCCGATGGTTTTGTGGTATAGTAAGCGCTTTCCACCCCAAAGGTCAGCAGTTCGAATCTAGGAAAATTCAGTGCAGAATATTTTGCTGTTTTTTTATACGCAAAAACAGTTTTTTGGCCATAACTCCAGATTGCGATGAGCTATTGATCTAATTTTCAATAGCAAACAATGGGACTGAATTCCGCGTCGCCTGCAACTTGTTGCGAGCAAATCGGACAATGGGAAGTTCAAAAAAGTGTGTCTACAAAATTTGTACACATACACACATACACACATACACACACACACACACACACACATACATCCACACATACAGACATCACCTCAATTCGTCGAGCTGAGTCGATCGGTATATAAGAATCGGCCCTCCGGGCCTCCTATCAAAATTTTGTTTTTGAAGCAGTATTATAGCTTTTACGTACACTTAGTGTACGAGAAAGGCAAAAACAATAATCACCGCTGCTGGCTACGCTCGGTACAGGTGTCTCAAGAATATAAATGAGTTGTGCAAGGGAAAAAAATAACGATGATTCCGAAGTCATCCGAAAACTTCTACATATTTCCTCATGATCTGCGAGAATTCCGAATCGTTCCTGGACACTGGAGGCTACTGTGTGAGATGTCAAGAAAATTACCGGAAAGCAGAAAACTTTTTTTTGGTAAGTTTTAATTACATATTGCGATAATCTCGGTGTTCACCTATGTTTCAAACTTGTTCACAGCTGCAGCACAAAGTAAATGATCCCAGTTTACAAGCGGAAATTACCAGTGCTCCGCTCAAGAATCCTAAAAGAAATGCGGAAGGAAGTGAGCCTTCGAAGAAACTTGGCCCCAACGAATCGACTTTACTGATTCAATCTAAAGTCAAAGCCTGGCAGGAAGCAAAAGGAATAGAGATCCCAGGCGAAATTGCTGTAAACATTTTTGGATCACGTTGAGCTTCTATTAAGTGCTTTCGCTGCTTCAAATCTGTTTCGTTGAGCACACGCGAAAATAGAAGTGGTTCATCGAGATGGATTGTTTCTAATTTCACCCAGCATGTCCTACAACATACATCCCCCCAGAGAAATACACTGGTCAACTATTTTCAACGACATGCAATGCACACAATAAAGAATACGGAAAGTACCACACTAGTAGTTTGTACAACTGGTTGCAAAAAGATGATTTTTTCAGCACGAGTTGTACGTTTATCCAACGAGGCTTGCCGAGTTGGATAAATACTACGAGTGCTGAAAAAATCGAGTTTTGCAACGAGTTGCACACGCTATTTTTTGCAATGACGAAAAATGGACTTTAATATGATAAATCTATACCAAAATTGTACAATCGAATTTACTCAACATGATCATTCATGCCAATAAATTATGTTGCGGCAGAGAACAATAAGATTCCATCTTATCGTGCCAAATTGCATAGCTTGAAAAGCTATGAAGCGATGAATGCAATTGCCTTTGGAAAATTGTGATGTTATGTTTAACAAACCATTTCATTTATTACGAGACGCTTAGAGTACACTATTTAAACACTCACCCAAACTAATTTAGCTAAATGTAGTCATGTAACTACTGTCCCAATGCAGGTTTTTCATTATAGCACCCAAATGAGTGTTATAATGAATATTATGCAACCCATTTGAGTTGCATAATGGTCATTAAAGCACCCATTCTGTTGGTATGGAAAAGTAGGCCGTTTTATCACTCAAATGACAACTGTAAATCAGGTATTATGATCAGGAATTGCAAAAAAAATATTTTGTCTCATCAAGTTTCAAATCCAGCTTTCTTCATTGAAACTGTCAAAAACTTACTGGAAAATGAGCGGCAAAGCACGACTGAAATGGTTAGGTACAAATTTCCAAGGTCCATAGGAATACGAGTGCGTTGTTATAGGGCACTGCACGGACAAATCTCTTTCTCTTTCGTTCTTCATGAAATTTGACATTTAGTGGCCTTGTTATTTTCTAATTTATTTGCAGTGAGATAGAAACATTATTTACATTTACTCACACCTGCTACAAATGCATGTTCTGTGTTGCGAAACGTCAAATACC
The DNA here is from genome assembly GCF_024139115.2 of Armigeres subalbatus. Classification (NCBI taxonomy): domain Eukaryota; kingdom Metazoa; phylum Arthropoda; class Insecta; order Diptera; family Culicidae; genus Armigeres; species Armigeres subalbatus. The sequence goes on from NC_085140.1 coordinate 278,479,323, forward strand.
CGCCAAAAGCAAAATCGAGAGGATCGAAAGATAGATCACTACGTTGGTGCATATTATTTAAAATATTAAGAAGGTAAGATTTACAGAAGTCCCGCAAATCCTGCTGGTACAAGCATGGGCAGTTGCTAATTTGGATCTCGTGGATGGAGACGAATAACAATTTTATTAATCCAGAGTATTTGTTCCCATAACAGCAGCAGCAGCCGAAGCACGAATTGTGATTCAACACATTCCAAGAATGAAGCCACCCCGTAATCGAATAACGATGCTTCCAAGTACTTTCCTTTTGACGATGCAGGCCGATCCTGACCAGAAAGCACCCACGGAGGAATCGCGTAATCACTGCACTTTGAAGCGATGACTGGAATGATATTTGATCGGAAAACCGGTCCGGATCGGGGAAGAATGATACCCTGCTGAGTCCATGGTGTGACTCGGACACTTCCAGCATTCCACTTTCTCCAGCTACGTTTTTTCAGCTCCCATCTTTGCACGGAGTCGAGTTCGAGAGTACGAAAAACTTGAATATGCAGAAAACGGAGTGCTTGGTTGGGAGCTGTTGGGAGTCGAGGAGGCAGTGAGTTTGCTCAGCAGCGTGTCCGCTGCCGGAAGCGAAGAGTCGACTATGCAGGAGGACGAAGTTGCTATGGACAACTAGCAGTACTGGCAGAAGCACTTCCACGTAAATGTATACTATCTCATACTTTTGCATCAACACATTTCCTAAAGGAATTTTCGTAAAAGGTTCTGAAGGAACTCCCGAAGAAATTCCCAAACATATTTCCGGAGAAATTACTTTTTTAGGTTTCCCTAAAAAAAACGAATTAAAACTGAAATGAAATTTCCGAAAAAATTCTTGAACCAATTTCAAAAGAAGTTCCTAAAGAAATTTCAGAAGAAATCTACAAAGTATTTTACAAAGGTATTTCCGAGGGATATTCTCAAGAAATTTTCGAAGAAGCTTCTAAAGGAATTTTCAAAGAAATTTTTAAAGTAATCGCCAAATACATCTATAAAGGAATTTCCGGAACAATTCCTTGAGAAGTTTTTGCAAAGAAATTTTGGAGAAAGTTCCGAGGGAAATTCTGAAGCAATTCTTAGAGAGCTCTCTCTTTCTAAAATTTCTAAAATCATTTCCGGAAGATTTTCCGATGGAGTATATCTGAAGGAATTTTTGATTGAATTAATGAAGCAATTTCTGGGTGAACTTGCGAAGGAATGCCTGGAGGAATTTCTGAAGTAATTTACGAAAAAAAATGGTGTGAGGCCACCAATATTTTTTTTTCGAAAAATGTTTTTCGCAATATTTAACTGCTTAAATCGATTATTTTGCTACTCAAATCTATATATGGCACGTTGGTTTTTACCTGAAAATTAATGTAAAACACCTGAAAAGATCAGAGAATCTTGTTTTTACATCTGAGTAAGACACCCTAATAAAACATAACCTTTCTAGAAATTCAAGCACCAACCGTTCATGGTTCTAATATTCAGGATTTTCGGCTTTCAGTCACATGAAAATGAAAGTCGAAAATCCTGAATATTAGCAACTAATCCAGTCGTAATCCCAAAATAAAACTTTCATCGTCCGATACACCATTTTCATGTAATTTAAAATTACTTCCACATTCGCATAGTATGATGGTCTTACAAATATTTGAAGATACTAACTGATTTTGTTACCTTCCATGTTTCTTTTGAAGACGATGTAATATTTTTTTATGAAATCGAAAGCATCGTCGCATTCTGCCATTAGAAATGAGAAAGCAAAGAGGACGATTGCTATCTACTTGAGGGTGAGCAATTGTAATGTTCAGTTTAGCTTGAGTCATTTTTGTAATAATATAGATCAGTCTTGGCAGAACTAGTTTGGATTAATGTATATCATAGTCACCACGGATTGGCATCCTTCTGAGTGCTAGCCCGGCAAAGCTTACCACACTGGATGTGTTTGCTGATATTCTCACGTTCGATTGTTATGCCTTGTTATCCCTCTAGCAGCAACAAAGGTCGCAAGTTGCATCGCAGACCATTATTTTCGGTAGCGGAATGAAGGCTTTCCATACCAATGACAGGGCAAAAGAAGCTTTCTCTCCCGATTTGCGCGTTTGCATCCCAGACGACAATCTTTACATCACGTAGGGCACCCTCCGAAGGCTTTATCAAGGCTCTCATAGAACGCATCTTTCACGTTATCAGGCTTAGATGCTGATTAGGCTGTAGTAGATGAATTTGTCCTTCATTCTCAACACGCAAAATGCGGTCGCTTATAGACTTATAGAGAGACCGCCGGATAACTCGCTTCATCATGAAGACAACTCCACGTTCTGCTCTGTTATCGCCGCTATAGTAGATGTGTTACTTGAATGTAGTGTCTGTGGTGGGATCCACCGCTAAGAACTCACGTTTTCTGGCTTAGGGTTACTGTATTTCATGGATTGCTGCCACGCTGACGCCAACCTTCTGCAGCTCACAAGCCAGGAGCCCAACGCGTGCGGAATAACTCAAAGTTTCCACGTTGCAAGATCCGACTTTCCAATCATTGTCCTTCATTCGTTGCCGGGTCAGTTCCTGTTGAATCCATTCGTTTGCTCTACTTTTGCCTTTGTTGGTAACTGTAGAATCTTCGGTAGGCTGCCTTACCAGGATTGCGCTACCTACAACGTGTTGAAGAAGCTGCCTTCTCGAAGCTTAGACGATGCAGTACAGTGTGCACAGTTTTGCGTAGAGTCCCTGGTTGACACTTGGACGATGATCAACTGCCCCTAACATGGGAGATAAACCTTGTTGTTAGCCGCTCCTAACATGAAGAACGGACACTCGATCATATTTGCACTTCCGTAGATTCCGTGGTTGGTGACGTGCAACTATGGACCGAAAAGAATTGACGCAGGTTCTATGAACTGCACAGACCACTTCGGCTTGATTTTGAACATAAATAAATAATGTAACATATCTTCTTCTATCTATATAATAAAAATGAAATGGTCTGTGTTCGTATCCGCATAACTCGAAAACGGCTGGATGGATTTTCTTCATTTATTCAGCAGATATGGGTTTATATGATATTTCCAAATGCGAAAATCACGAGTAAGGTTGAGTAAATCGTAAATAACTAAAATTAAGATTCGTATGGAAATTTTTGCATGGCAGTTCAGAACGCGCATTTTCGCCTACTATGCAGGACAACGTCTGCCGGGTCAACTAGTGTAATATAAAAGGCTTCCTGGCAAAATAAAAACTACGGTTGTTATATTTTGACAAAGTAGCTAACACCATTACAAAACGAGAGCAATGAACGCCTGGTGCGTTATTCCCTAATAGGGGAACGGTTCGCCACTTCATCTCATAGCTCCTATTTCCATCCCATCATAAACAAAGCAATGGAGAGGAATTTGGTTTGATTATTATTTTTGTGATTTTTTTCAGCAGTGAGCACGCATGTTGACAAAAAGAAGCGACGAATTTGATGCCGTATTTCTTTGCTTAGCGATGAGATGGATATATGTACAGTGAGATGGAGATCGGAACAATTCCCCTACTTACCCACAGAAATCGTTAATAGCAATATTTGATTAGCTTGGGAATATTATCTTCTTCTCCTCCAACGAAATATTAGGTTGTACATCTCACGTAGTGAGACTGAGTCTGACTGCTGTTTTTCATTATGCGTTGCGTTTTATTTCTTCTAAAATTTTGGTATCACCCGTTGTGCATATATCTAAGTTTTCCTAAAGGTGTATAATATTTGGTCGAAACATCCCGGAAACGACAACAACGGCGAGGATTGTACCCAATGCAAAACGCTACAGAGGAGAATGGCTTAAAATGTACCCCGAGGGAAATGAATATATGACCTACTTAGGAGCATGGTTCGGTAACATTGCAATGTTAGTAAGCTTATCGGTCACTTCACTAAGATAATCAACATTAGGAAACATTCGCACCATTTTCCTCTAAAGCAGGAAACGGTGGCAATGATTAATGACGATATGAACTTTGCTTGCTGGCGCGCGCTGAAAGTTGAAGTTTTTCACTTGTCTTCATTTTTTAAATTCAAACCTCGCGGGAGAGCTTCTGCGTTTTGTGTACGCCCCGGCACACGCGGCGGTGTTGGATGCTATTTTTTTGTTTTTGCTTTTCCCAGTTTTGCTGCCTTTCGTTTCGCCGGAATTGCTGGCATGAGAACTTGTTTAATTCGGAATATTAATTTTTATGGAACTCATTCTCTCTGTTCCAATATAACAATAGACTTATGACCTGTCAGAAAGATTTTTTGCACTCTCTGATTTGTGTAATTATGCTAATAAAATTCCCGACGGGTGGACAGACGGTTTCGTGACATTTGGAGACTATTCAGCATCCGAGCTGGTTCTGGATGGTTGTTATTAACAATGAGTGACCGTTCACATTGGACTTATTAAAGTGTTTGAAACCGGGGTTGAGGAAGAATGAACGAAGAGTGATCCATTAATTAAGCATTAACATTAGAAGCAGTGTTGTAAAATGTCTTATGCATGTCATTTGACTAATTTACTCAAAGCTTTTTATTGAAGCCAAATTCATTTCATAATTTTTGATGTATTCATCCTATATTTTTGTCCAAAGGCACATTGCTCTAAATATAACATCTGAGAGTAGAGCTTAATGAAATATTTTCAAAATGTCATAAATGACACAAGGTTCACCTAAGCAAGTTGAAATGCAGGGTAAGTTGAAACGGAAGCTGTAATTTACGTAATTTAGATCGGAAATGACCGAATGTCCTGATTATTATTCAACAAGCTACTCCCTAGGGTGCCAATGGAATGTATAGAAAAAATTTGACCATCGAATTTCAACAACGAGTAGTGCTCAAAGTTTCATCTCCTCAAAAAAAATCCACAAGCAAAATTTTAGCTCAATCGAATTTCGTTAAGCCGTTTGACCAAAGCGGTCAAAGTTTGACTTTTTTAAACAGGAAAATTTTCCAAGGGCCGGTTATAGGAAAATTTCGAAATCGAATTTATATTTTTGATGCCAAATGTCTCAATACATGAGGTCGAGATCTGGTGTTGTCTCAAAAAAAAAACAAAATTTTTGAAGATAATTGACTTTTTGGGACTTCCAAAATGTTTGGGACTGTTTTTCAAAACAAAGGTTTAAGGGTATGAATTTTTTTGTTTTTGCAATTCCTGATCATAATACAGTCCGTCTTTGAGTGATAAAACGACCTACTTTACAATACCAACGAAATGGGTGCTTTAATGTACATTATGCATGTGACGCCGGTGACTTACGGATTTTTCGGATGTAGAAAACATACACTGTAGAACTGTGGTCTAGAACTAACTTTATTACTAATGCTAAGCCGTATATATAAATGAATGTACAATATATTCTACCTGATTTTGACTCATTATCTTTTGGGTCCCTTTCTTATTATCTCTACTTTGTTATCGCCGCCACTATCGGTGCGTCACTATTTTTGTTACAATTTATGGGTCTCTTTCTTGGTCCTTCGTAGAAGATTAGTTTATGACATAATTGTCTCAGGTAGCAGAGAATTATCAACTATGCGCATATTGCAACTAACAATATGCCATGCGGTGCGCTGTATAGCTTAACGAAAATGACAACTTGAGTTTGAAATGCAAATTGATTGATTCGCGTTCGTTACATTCCGGACCCCGTAAATCTACTAGATTTACAATAATAACTGTCGATAAGCGATTTATTACTTATTATGAAATGATATTGATATTGTCTTTTTACTTAGGACTAGACATTTGTGTTGATTTTTGGATACACATTTCCTCTATACAGGTTCATTTCTGTTTCTTCTGTTTCATTGTTTGGTTGTTGATTCTCTTCTGAACATCTATTATTTTCCATAGTTTTGAACCTTTTTCCAATGATGTTTTTCTAAGTGAATTGCTGTTGGATCATAAGGTGGTACATATTCTCCAGCACGACCAATTAGAATATGAAATGGTGTCATTATTTCGTCGTCGATATCTTCTACTGGTATGTGTGTTAAAGGACGAGAGTTTAAAATAAATTCTACTTGGATCAGAGCAGATCTTAAAATTGCTGGTCGTGGTAAACGACTACCGTACTGCTTCAGCATTTTGTATAGTGATAACTTTATGATTCTAATAAGCCTCTCCCATACTCCGCCAAAATGCGATGCCGCGGGAGGATTGAATGTCCATTTTAAGGCTAATGCTGCCGCATCACCGTTTCTCATTCTTTTATCAATATTCACAATTAGTTCTTTTAATTCATTGTCAGCTCCAACAAAGTTCGTGCCATTATCGCTGTAAAGGTGCTCAACTTTTCCTCTTCTGTTTTGAAAATTACGCAAACAGACAATAAAAGAATCTGTATCTAACTTCTCAGCCATTTCGATGTGAACTGCTCTACTAGACATACATGTAAAAATCACACCCCAACGTTTTTCTCTTGATCGTTTTACTGCAACTTCAAATGGACCAAAGTAATCCACTCCAGTATGCGTAAATGGATACAAGAAAGATTCGGTCCGATAATCTGGTAAGGGTGCCATCATGGGTGGTACTGGTTTTGCGTTAGCAATAATGCATTCTTGGCAATATTTCTTGACCTTTTCAAAAGTGACCTTTGTTTAATAATCCAAAACTTTTGAAGAATAGCTGCAATTACGACATTGTGATTCTGATGCAAATACCGTTCATGATATGTCTTTACAATTAAAAAGAAATATTATGTTCATATGGTAATATAATAGGCTTTCTTGCTGATTCGGGTATGCTTCTTGCGTGTTCCAATCTTCCTCTTGCTCTGAGTACTCCATGATTATCAAGCATTGGACTCAATTTTCGTAAGTTGCTGGATTTTTCTATTTCTTTACCTTCTTTCAGTAATGTTACTTCCTCCGCGAAACAATCCCATTGAGCTTTTTGAATATCGCGTTTTCAACCAATTTTGCATCATCATAATTAGTGCTACGATCAAAATCTGTTTTATTTTTAACCCAATCGGTAAACTTTTTATTATTAGAGTTCGCTTAACCAAACGCCACCAGTCCGAAAAATAATCGTCCTGAATAAAAGAGTAAGGATGTATTCTTTGATGAATGTTTACATAGTTTCTCAGCTCTTCATTAGTTTCCTTACTTACTGTCCAGTTTGGCCAATAACTTTCTGATTTTCTTAAAATGATGGTCCATTGAGCCATAATGATGCTCCTTTTAATTTTTGTACCTTCATCAGCAGGGTTTAATGATGATTTTATATATCTCCATTGATCCATTGAAGTTGTTTCTAAGATTTCAGCAACTCGATGAGCTACGAATTGCTTATACCGCCTATGCTGACTATTAATCCATGCTAGGACAGTTTGGCTATCTGACCACATGACGCATTTTGAAATCGAAATTCTTAATTCTTTCCTTACGGTATTCAACAATCTTGTCCCTAATATTGCTGCTTGCAACTCTAAACGTGGTATAGATAACATTTTATTCGGTGAAACTCTTGCCTTTGCTGACACTATATTCACATCAGTGCCATTTTCAGTAACACTTTTCAGATACACAACGGCAGCAAAAGCATTTCCCGAAGCATCTCCGAACATATGCAATTCATAAAATAATGCATTTTTCAAGGTCATACATCTTGGAATCTTAAAATGGGTGACAAGTTTAAGCATATCTATCCAAGAGTTCCAAAAATTTGATAAACTATCTGGTAACTGGCTATCCCAATCAGAAGATTCTTTATGCCATTTTTGTAAAAGAATTCTACCATGAATTGTGAAGTTCGAAATTAACCCTAATGGATCGTAAATACTCATTACAAACGAGAGAGTTTCTCTCTTTGTAATCAACCTTGTGAATTCAATCGATCAAGTTTTAATTGAAATTCGATCAAATCAGTTGATGTATTCCAATAGATACCCAATACTTTATCAGTTGGTATTTCTTTATTCTCGAACCATTTTATTTCTGAAACATGAAGTCTTTCTGAAGGAATAACGTTGGCAAGCTGTTGCGAATTTGTAATAAAACTTCTTAGATGAAATCCAGCATACTGTTGAATATTTATAACACCCTGAACAACTTCAGATGCTTCTTTAATTTCATCAAAGCTATCCAAATAATCATCAACATAAAGTTATTTTCAGAAGCCTCAGAAGCCTTTGGAAAATCATCCTTAAAAAGCTGTGCATTATAATTTTCACTGCTTGAGCACAAGCAGGAGAACACGTTGATCCAAAAATCATTGATTCCATCACATATACGCTCGGATCCCTATCGGCCTCACATTGTCTCCAAAGGTATCTTTGTGCAGGCTGATCTTCCATAACAATTTTTATTTGCTGAAACATTTCTTGTATATCCCCTGTAACAGCGATTTTGAACTCTCTGAATCTTAGCAAAACACCGAACAAAGATTTTACTGTGTCAGGACCTGAAAGCAGTGCTGAGTTAAAAGATACTCCTTCTACTGCTGCAGCTGCATCAAAAACAATTCTTGATTTAGGTGGGACTTTGTTTTTATTTGTCACAATAAAATGAGGTAAATAATAGGTGTTTGGATGTTCCTGTAGTAGCTCACGTGGGCTAAGCTTACGGGCATAACCCTTTTTAACAAATCCTTCAAATGACTCAATTGCCCATTTTCTTAGCTCTGGTTTCCTAGCTAATGTCTTCTCCAACATTTCCAAACGTTTGAAAGCATTATTAAAACTTGAGGAAACTCATACTTTCAGTTTTCCACAATAATCCTATTGAGTAATGTCCGTTTTCATATTTAATTGTATTTTTTAATAATTGATTCAGCTCTTTCTACTTCTGCTGATTTTGGTAATTTATTAACGACGTCGACTCCAAAGTTTTCAGTAGAACAATAATTTTCAAAATTGCTCTCAAATCTGTACTTTCATGCTCTCTAATGCAAAAAGAATATGAAGGCTCACCTCTATATACCTTACCGAAAATCAACCATCCTAGTTTGGTACGCGCTGCCATCGGCGAGTTCTCGTCACTTACCCTTCTGTCGGTCGTCAACAACAAATGAGCGTGCTCCATGCCAATTAAAATCATGGGCTTGGCGTTGACGTATCCCTGAACTGGAACATCAGCTAAATAAGTGAACTCCTTCTTCATGTGTTTAATATCCAATGTTTGCGTTGGAAGTTCAATGTTCTCGATGGTCCTGACATCCTTCATTGAATAAGTTTTTTCTCCATGTCCGCGTATCCACAGCTGTACTCTTCGGCTAGGTGATTCCTTTGAAACGTTCTGCGTCCAGGTTAATTCCAGTGGGTCTGACCGTCCATGGAGCCCAAGTTTATCCGCTACCGATTGATCCAAAAGGCTTAATGACGAGCCGGGATCAAGGAAAGCGAATGTTTCAAAGAGAGTTTTCCATTCTGCAACGTTACTGGTACTATTTGATAATATACCGTTGATTTCCGATTTCCATGATGATTATTGTTAGTTTTGTCCTTCTCCAGATTTTGATTTTCCTTGGGTTTCTCGACGGCTGATTTATGCAATAAACGATTGTGCATTCCCTTGCAACCGTCTATTTTGCATTCTCGCTTGCTTCTGCAAAACTTACTACCGTGTCCTTTGTTCAGGCAAGAAAAACACAGTTTCAATTGTTGAATTCGTTGTTGCCTTTGCTCAACATTGAGGTTTTTCAATATGTTGCACTTGAACGTTTGATGCTCATGCTTACAAACGTTGCACTGCATTTTGAAGGATCGTTATGAATATTGATTCTGGGCTTTGTTCCTTTCTTGTAGGTGGTGCTAATCTCCGTAATGTCGTTGCGTGAGTTTGCAGCCACTTATTCAAATCATGGAGAGTTGGCTGACTGACATTTCTTTGAAGCGCTTCTGTCCATGTTATCTGCATACTAAATGGTAGCTTTGATACTATGTCAGTAATTAACAGATAATCATGAAGGAATTCTGGCTTGGCTAATGTTTCCATTGTCACAACCAAATCGTCCAATGCGTTAGCAATATCGATTGTATGGAGTTTGGGTTGATTCAATGTTTTGTCAGCTCGTTCAATAATTGCTGATAAATAGCCTCCGGTCTCCCATAAATTTCTTCAAGCCGTTGCATTATTTTAGGAACATTAGCTGCCCTATCATCAAATTTGACACGCTCTTGGCAGCTTGGCCATACAGAGCTTCTTCCAATCTTGATAAATTTTCGAGATTGGTAAATCTACCTTCGGCAGATGTGTCATTAAAAATGCTTTTGAATTTCGGCCATTCACGAGCCTCTCCACTAAATTTTGGAAGCTTGATTAAGGCTTGCCTCGTCACATTTAAAGGACCTTCAGACTGACGTCTGTTTGCCACATCTTGTTGAATTTTCAGCGATTCATTTAGCTGGTTCGCTAAATCAAATTTCATTTTTACGTCCAATAATTTCGCTCGTTCGTTTTCCAGATATTCGCATTTTGCGCAAAGGAATCGCTCTTCTTTTGTCGGCGTATGCTTAAGTTGCACACAACTAAGGTGGAACCACCTATCACAATCGTCACAAGACACCATATTATCCTTGGTGTCAGCTTCCTTGCATAAACGGCAGTTTCCGTTCTTATTTTCCACGAATTGGAACATAGCTTTTGATTTTGCCATCGCAAATGTTCACTTTACTATCACCTGGTTGTTTGCTGCTACTTTGCTTCTCTGTTTCCTTTTGCCGGATCTGCGCGTTCACTTCTGATGACAGCTTACAAAGGTATTTCCAACCTTTTGTTAATTCACACACTGCAGTTTCACTATTTTCAAAATGTCCAATGTCCTAGTTTCACTTGAATTACCACTCTGGGTTTTAATATTCAACACACAAGGTATTTTAGACACGATTCGTGAATATCTATTCACAACTTTCGAATGTTTGCCACTATTGGCTCAAGATTTGTAACAGTTAAATTTTGTGACAATGCACAACACTCAGACTGCACTCCTGGCGACAGTATACCACGTTACAAAATCAATCACTCTAGCTATTTATTACGACAAATTTTTTTTTTTTGTCGGAGTCCTTTCCACTTATTCTAGTTGATCTCCGCGCGCCGGTATCACTGCACAATTTCAACACAACGTCGCGAGTACTTTCCTCTCTGGTAGTTCACCAAAATGTGACGCCGGTGACTTACGGATTTTTCGGATGTAGAAAACATACACTGTAGAACTGTGGTCTAGAACTAACTTTATTACTAATGCTAAGCCGTATATATAAATGAATGTACAATATATTCTACCTGATTTTGACTCATTATCTTTTGGGTCCCTTTCTTATTATCTCTACTTTTGTTATCGCCGCCACTATCGGTGCGTCACTATTTTTGTTACAATTTATGGGTCTCTTTCTTGGTCCTTCGTAGAAGATTAGTTTATGACATAATTGTCTCGGGTAGCAGAGAATTATCAACTATGCGCATATTGCAACTAACAATATGCCATGCGGTGCGCTGTATAGCTTAACGAAAATGACAACTTGAGTTTGAAATGCAAATTGATTGATTCGCGTTCGTTACAATGCAACTGAAATTGGTTGCATAATATTCATTATAACCCTCATTTGGTTGCCATAGTGAAAAAACAACATCAGAACAGTAGTTACATGACTAAATTTTGCTGAATGAGCTTAGTGTAAGTGTTCAAATAGTGTATGCTCTGCGTCGTGTAATACATGAAATAGTTTGATGGACATGACCTGAAAGATTTCCAAAGGCATGTACATCTATCACTTCACGGTTTATCGAACTATGCAATGTGGCATGGTAACATGAAATCTGATTGTTATCTGCAGGAACATAATTTATTGGCAAGAATGATCATGTGGAGTAAATTAGAATGTACTCGGCAAGCCTCGTGCTGAAAAAAATCATCTTTTTGTAACTTGTTGCACAAACTTCTATTGCTCAAAGTGGAAAGTATTTACTTGTTATAAGACAAGTTTGTACTATTCCATTTAATTCCACTACTTTATTGTGCCTTTGACAGATACGTATTTCTATTTCTTGACTCGCCTTACTGTTGAGGTCGAAATACGTATCTGTCAAAGGTGCAATAAAGTAGTGGAATTAAATAGAATAGTACAAACTCGTCTTATGGCAAGTTGTTTAAGAGATAACACCACATCTCGACGTTTCATGCATTCCATGATGCCAAATAAAAAAAAACGATTTCAAAAAAATTTCTGCGAAATTCGGTGATTCGCACAAAAAAGTAGAACACTAGAACCAGAGTAATGACCGCGGTAGACGCAAATGTGTAGTGTGTGTCGTCCATCATGTGTTCACCATGTGTCGTTCACTATGCGGTCTGTGGCACCTGAGCGTTCTGACCAGTTCTTTTTCTTAGACGCCATAAAAACAACCTCCGCGCGATCCGAGGTACGGTTTTCTTCAACGACTACTTTATAGTTTCGCCTTCTCACACTTCTGTACTCACTCGGATCTGATTCTGACACTCGCAGAATCGTCCGCCATCACCTTTAACTCATCGATCTCACTCATCTCCTGGTGGAGGCAATCCAGTAGATCGAAAGTATCAGAGGAGCGACATCCAATTTTTTAACTATGGATTTTGACAGGTTTGCCTGTTCGTTCTTTTTTGGGGGATAAATTTATCCCCCAGTGTCAAATCACCCCAATACTGATTTATTTTGCAATAGTATGTGCGTGAATTTTGAATGTTTTCGTTTTTACAGGAGAATATGATGCAAAACGCCCATATCACTCAATAATGCAACATTATACAATCATGAGAAAATAGAAAAAAATAAACTAATTATCAATTAAAACAATTTTACACTTGATTCCATGCTTCAAACTTAAGAATGTTCAACTTATTTGCTCAATTATTTAGAATGCTATTTGCACAAGGTACTGTCTATGGCTTTGTTCGTTTTGTATCATTTTCACCCTCGCAATTGTTTATATGTTGCATTCGCAGTGCACTCGTATTGGTGATTCAGAAAAGATGTGACAAAGATGGCGTAGCTTGTCATCCCCGTGGAAAGTATCGAGGACGGTTTCCATCCGAAACTTCCAGTTATGGAAGTCGGATCCGATTTTTATTTTCTCGTCCATCTTCTTCTTCTTCTTCTTCTTCTTATTGGCATTACATCCCCATACTGGGACAGAGCCGCCTCGCAGCTTAGTGTTCATTAAGCACTTCCGCAGTTATTAACTGCGAGGTTTCTAAGCCAGGTTACCATTTTTGCATTCGTATATCATGAGGCTAGCACGATGATACTTTTATGCCCAGGGAAGTCGAGACAATTTCCAATCCGAAAATTGCCTAGACCGGCACCGGGAATCGAACCCAGCCACCCTCAGCATGGTCTTGCTTTGTAGCCGCGCGTCTTACCGCACGGCTAAGGAGGGCCCCATGCCTGGGCCAATAACCTGTGCATGCGTAGTATATAAAAAGTTGTAGTAGTAGAAGAAGATGAAAGTCCGTGAAAGCCGAAAATGTGTTGAATGAATCGAATATTACAGAAGAATAGATAGTACCGAAGGCGAACCCATGGAGGAGGAATAGCAGTATGTATCGACGGTGCTTGTGGCTAGGAGGGGCCTGTTAACTTATGTCTAGTGCAGATGTAAAATGAAGACTCGAATGAAAAAGAAAGGAAAGATGTCAAAATTGAAGTATTATGAAATTTATGTTGTTTAACTTGAAGATCAAGTTGTCGAAAGTTGGACTAGCATTGATAGGATCTGTGATATTTGTTACTGGGTGCTGCGGATAGAGCCGCTTTTCTGCGCTCAAGCGAGCAGAGGGATATTTTGAAATCACTCCCATAAACTAAATTATTTTGCAGTTACTTGACTGCCAAACATTTCCCGCTCTTCGAATTTCTCTTTCCACGCTGCACGAGAGCGCACAAAGGCGCTAGACTCTACATGACTTTACGATTGTTTACATACATTGATGCTCCAATCAGCTGCTGAATCTCGTGAAATTTCGTAACGAGTCCTTTTTAATTGCATTCTACTAATTTTCCACTCGAAATATAATGTGAGAATATTTGTTACAAAGAATACAAAACTCAAACAAAGTTTATTTTTATTTTTTCCCAAAATAATAACAATACTTCTCGATATTAGATCAGAAACGAACATAACCACAATCTTCAATGTTTGGCTCCGGCACAATAGAAAATTTTGGCTTCAGTTTGACAACCAAATCGATTCTATCCGCACCACCCAGATTTGTTACTGTGATATTCGGGTTGTTGACTTGAGGAGGGGTGTTGGACAGGGCTGACAATCGTCATCGTCATAGCACGAAATGCCACAGTAGCGACGAGTTGCATTGTCTTCATTGCTACTCTACACATCGTCAATGACGCGCACGACGTTAGCTTTCGTCGTGTAACCAAATCGTCCTGACGACCTCGAAGAACGAAGACTTCATACCGTTATTCTTCAAGCGGCAGCTGCCATGCGAAGATTTTTACTTATTGTTTGTAATAATGAATTTGAAGCAACGTATGAAAGCGTTATGAATGTTTTCGATACATTCATGTTACCAAATATCCTACTATTTGTTTATTTGAGACGCTATTATGTTTTTTACCAGTCCGTCTATAATGACGTGCAATCAATTGTGTGAAGAAGTGACGACGAAAATCGTCATAACTTTTGGCTGCGCGACTATCGTCGTGGTACACGCTAAAAATGAACTACTCAAAATTGAGTCGAATCCGACTCATTTTCATTAAAAACGGGACAACTAAAAATTTGAGTAAAAGATACTACTTCAATAAAATGATGATTGCACTTAAACTAGGAGTCTGTTTGTCGTAAAATGCACTTAGATAGATAGATAAACTTGATTCGCATCTGTCGTATTAAAAATTGATGGAAGGCCAAGCTTAACTTTCGCGAAATCATCATTTTATTGAAGTAGTATCTTTTACTCAAATTTTGAGTTGTCCCGTTTTTAATGAAAATGAGTCGGATTCGACTCAATTTTGAGTAGTTCATTTTTAGCGTGTACGCATGCGGCGCGAAGAAAACGAATAGGTGTTGCGTCGTGCAATGTTATGACGAAGACTAATTTTTTTTCGCTTTCTTCATACGACGAGAATGACTATTGTCAGCCCTGGTGTTGGAAATAGATTTAGTGTGCAACCGTCGTCACCCCTCGTAATCAAGACAACTTTTATGTTCAGGCCAGACGAACACACTGTGGTTGTGTTGTCGAATATTATTGTTTATATTTATGTCTATGTTGTTGAGCAGATTGTATTCGTTCGAGTGAAGTTGAAGCGACCGGTTTGTATTTTCTCCGCTACAAAGAAAAAATAAAGAACCTAAAAAAACGTTTCAAGAACTCAACTTTGAGTTCGAAGAACAAATTTTTAACTCAATAGTAGGAAGCTTTCTCGCTCTCTCTTTTGAATGTTATTATAAACAAAGAGAGCTGCATCGACTCAACGTGTGCTGTTCTGTGGAAGAAGCCAAATTTGAATTGTATTCTTCATAGTCCCAGCTGAGTGAAAATAACATAAATTTGAGTTGGTGAAACCTCATAGTGGGTGAAAATTCAACACGGGAGTAAGGTAAAGTACTCAACGGATTTTTTCGCATTTTACTTATTTTTGGCTTGGTCCACGCAAGGGCGGATTTAAGTGAAAGGAACCGTAAATTGAGTTGTTTCGCGGTTCCGTGTACGGAAAACCCACAGTATTTTCTCGGTCCGCTGTTTCGTTGTTTCCACTGTTGGCGCGCTCAACATTTAGTGTTTATGAAAAAGTGCTACATATGCTGGACATGTTTGTGTAAGTAAGAGGTGATTTATTGATAACAAGGACAGTGCCCTTGCTCATAATTCGTTCAAGCCTACACTGATGTACATAATAATTAGTCAAATTTTCATAGTAATCTCTCTAAATGCACAAAAATGTATGATAAGAGAAATGGCGGGAAGTGGCACTCCCAACGGAAGAGCAGCTAGGCGCAGCATCTCTTGATCCACCACCATATTCGATCCACCATTGGAAGCACCGCAGCCGCTGCACTAGGCACGGTGCCCCTGGATCAGAGAAACGACTGGTATAACGGCGAAATTGAGCAATTGATTGAGGAGAAGAATGCAGCATGGGCGAGATTGCTGCAACACCGCACGAGGGCGAACGAGGCACGATACAAACGGGCGCGGAACAGACAAAACTCGATTTTTCTGAGGAAAAAGCGCCAGCAGGAAGATCGAGACCGTGAAGAGATGGAGGAACTGTACTGCGCTAATAACGCACAAAAGTTCTATGAGAAGTTAAACAGTTCACGTAAGGGCCACGTGCCACAGCCAGATATGTGTAAGGACATAAACGGGAACCTTCTTTTTTTTGTTTTGTTCGAGATGAACCACTGGTATCCATTTCATTGAACTTTTGTAGTATACCCGTGTCATTTGTTTAGTGCATGTCTTTCTGCTCCATTTCTATTGAGAAGAAATGAAGTAGTCATTTTTTATTCATATATTTCTCAAGCTTAATGTAAAGCCTCTTTAGATTAAGGTACCGCTATTTATACCCTTCGAAAAATGGCTTATACCAACTCTCAAAGGCGCGCCCCTCAATCAGTTTCGGCTCAACAATAAGTGGGATAATACTGATTTTGACCATGCATCGGTACTGAAGTTCAAACATATTTTTGCTTCTTCTTATGAGTTCCGAATTCGTTTTTGTACAGAGATCTGATTTCATTGCGTTTGGCATTTTGGAATTTCACCTTTACACAGAGCTCTAATCAGTCAGAGGGTTCAGCAGATCCACCAAATTCGTATCCGCTTCTTTCCTAATTAATCAGCGCTCTGGAGCTTGGAGATTCATGTCGTCGGCTTCGAAAACCAGCCTAAGGTTGAGTTACGTTTTTACAATTTACTCCATTGACTCCATCCAAAAGGAGCAAAAAATGGGTCATCTAAAAGCAAATTATAGTCGTTCCATACTCTTCCGACCATCACTCATAAGTATTAACAAGAATAGTAAGAACTAGAGCACAGTGTGGTAGATCTTAATCCGTAATGCAACACGAAGAGTGTCTACCCAGCATTACAGGCTCCGTTAACTGCCTGGCTAATTGTTTCACCCCCCAGGCCATTCATCCCCTTGGGATTCGGGGTTAGGGACGTCATATTGTCAGCTTCAGTGTTGTACCGAGCCTGGCGATATGACCGGATTTACACCGTTACGCACTACTTCAGAGCAGGGTTGGGAAAACTCAAATTTTCGAAAAATCGAGAATGATCAAACTCACCCACGATTTTACTTTTAAATTATCAAGTGATTAAAACTCGCCAGCGATTAAGAATCGTTTGAAAATCGTATCTTGATTTGAAGCATTTACCGTTACCTTTTTAACTATTTTTCCGTACTAGCATGAAACTATAACGCCAAATCGAAGGTATAACGGGACTGTTGACAATTAGCTATTATTAGTGAAGATTAGTGATTGAATGAAAATTCTGTGTTTATTATCGTTTGAGTACAAAATTTGAGAAGTTGTCGCCGACGACAACTCGCCTACTGTTTTCACGTGAAAAGTTTTCACATGAAAATTGCAATCATGATCGTCTGATAATGATTAAGCACAACACTGCTTCAGAGTATCCATATCCCAGCGTAACGGGACAAACCTTCTTACAAACGAGTGTGAAGTGATCCAAAGGTGGCAGCAGCACTACGAAGAGCACCTGAATGGCGATATGGCAGACAACGGTGGCGGTATGGTAATGAACCTAGGAGCACGCGCGCAGGACAAGCGACTTCCGGCTCCGAATCTCCAGGAAATCCAGGAAGAGATCGGCCAGCTGAAAAACAACAGAGCCCCTGGAGTTGACCAACACGGTGATGAGGCACTGGCTAGAGTGCTACACTGGGTGATTACCAAGGTTTTGGAGGATGAGGTTCTGCCGCAGCAGTGAATGGAAGGTTTCATGTGTCTCATCTACAAAAAGGGCGATAAGCTGGATTGTAGCAACTACCGCGCAATCACATTGCTGAACGCCGCCTACAAGGTACTCTCCCAAATTTTATGCCGCCGACTAACACCAATTCGTAGGGCAGTACCAGGCGGGATTTATGGGTGGACGCTCTACCACAGACCAGGTGTTTCATCCAGGGTGGGACGACCCTACGTTGTGTTAATAATCAGGCTTCAGACGACCAGTAACAACAACTGCTGATGATTTCACTGTTGATTTATTACCTCCGAGAGGCAGCGTGCCAGGTCGGAGGTTACGATATCGAATACTGTACAGAACATGGTTTGAGGAGTCGCCTCTTATAAGCGACTCTTAGTATGATGAGACAATTATATAATATTACAACTATTGGGGACGTGTGCACAAACATTCAAATTTAAATTCTTATTGGACTTATTGCGCGCCAACTGCTACGCACATAACGCAAGCAGTAGGCGCGAGAAAAGAGAACAACAAAAACACAATTGAATAGCAAGCACACACGCTCCTTCAGCAGCAGCCACGACGATGCATGCCGTTCGTGATCGAACACCAGGTGTTCGCCATACGTTCGGTATTGCAGAAATTTCGCGAATACAACGTGCCAACACATCATCTATTTATCGACTTCAAAGCCGCATATGATACAATCGATCGGGACCAGCTGTGGCAGCTAATGCACGAAAACGGATTTCCGGATAAACTGATACGGTTGATCAAAGCGACGATGGATCGGGTAATGTGCGTAGGTCGAGTTTCTGGGGCATTCTCGAGTCCCTTCGAAACGTGCAGAGGGTTACGGCAAGGTGATGGTCTTTCGTGTCTGCAATTCTACATCGCTTTGGAGGGAGTAATACGAAGGGCAGGGATTGACACGAGCGGTACGATTTGCACGAAGTCCGTCCAGTTATTTGGTTTCGCCGACGACATTGATATCATGGCACGTAACTTTGAGAGGATGGAGGAAGCCTACATCAGACTGAAAAGCGTAGCTAAACGGATTGGACTAGTCATAAACACGTCGAAGACGAAGTACATGATAGGAAGAGGCTCAAGAGAGGTCAATGTTAGCCACCCACCATGAGTTTCTATCGGTGGTGACGAAATCGAGGTGGTTGAAGAATTCGTGTACTTGGGCTCACTGGTGACCGCCGCTAACGATACCAGCAGAGAAATTCGGAGGTGCATAGTGGCTGGAAATCGTACGTACTTTGGACTCTGGAAGACGCACCGATCGAATAGAGTTCGCCGCCGTACCAAACTGACTATCTACAAAACACTTATAAGACCGGTAGTTCTCTACGGACACGAGACCATGAGTTGCTGTTGGGAGAACCATCCATCGTTCACACCGCGAAAATCGGAAGACTGCGGTGGGCCGGGCACGTAGTCAGAATGTCGGACAGTAATCCGGTGAAAATGGTTCTCGACAACGATCCGACGGGAACAAAAAGGCGAGGTGCACAGCGGGCAAGGAGGAAACATTAGGTGGAGGACGATTTGCGGACCCTCCGCAGACTGCGTGGTTGGCGAAGTGCAGCCATGGACCGAGCTGAATGGAGAAGTCTTTTATGTGCAGCACAGGCCACTCCGGCCACTCAGTCATGCGGTAAGACGCGCGGCTACAAAGCAAGACCATGCTGAGGGTGGCAGGGTAAGATTCCCGGTGCTGGTCTAGGCAATTTCCGGATCGGAAATTGTCTCGACTTCCCTGGGCATAAAAGTATCATCGTGTTAGCCTCATGATATACGAATGCAAAAATGGTAACCTGGCTTAGAAACCTCGCAGTTCTTCTTCTTCTTATTGGCATTACATCCCCACACTGGGACAGAGCCGCCTCGCAGCTTAGTGTTCATTAAGCACTTCCACAGTTATTAACTGCGAGGTTTCTAAGCCAGGTTACCATTTTTGCATTCGTATATCATGAGGCTAACACGATGATACTTCTATGCCCAGGGAAGTCGTGATAATTTCCAATCCGAAAACTACCTAGGCATTCCACGTCGAGCATCCGTGCGAGACAGTCCATAGTCCGCGTACGGTCGAATATTCTTCCGGTTTTTTTCCTCGAAGCCAGGTTTTTTTTACCGTAGCTGAAGTGCTTGAGTGAAAGTGTGCTTATTTGAAGCAAACATTTGGAAAGTCACCATCGTTTTTCGCAAAAACAGACTTTTTTGCAAACTCATCGGCGTCCATCGTCACGCAGGCGAAGTCATCATCGCTCAAAGTCGACAGTTCCCCCACCATCATCACTGATCGTGCGCCTCCACCAACACAGGCGCTGTTGTCCCGACACCCGCAGCTGTAGCCTCGATTGCGGCACGAGCGAGAGGCCGTCTGTTCGGTGTGTGCTGCTACAAGCCCCAGCCGGTGACACTGTAGTGTAAAGGCTAAGCTAAGTATATTTTTAATCTCTCTCTCTCGTTGTAACCCCTTTCTTCCTCTTTTGATAATTTGAGCCACGTCTGTCTTTGATAATCCGTTTTCCTGTGTGTTTGTTAATTAGTTTTGTGTTATTTTTCCCTGTGATAAGTGTTTAATTGTGTGCCTCGCTGCTGCGAGACATTTAAAGTCTGCAATGCGCGAAGGCGATGATGGCGGGGGTACATCGTATTCCTTGTCAAATAATGCCTTGTTGGCTTCCGATGCTCTGCGTCAAAATAAAATGGACACTAGCAACACCAATGTTTCCCCCACGACCCCCCGCCTCAAGGCCTACCCTCCCGATTCTAGTGGGCCGTATGTTGTTTTCTTCCGACCCAAAGGCAAGCGGTTGAATAAAAGTCAGATCAGCAAAGATCTGGAAAAGCGATTCTCGTCTGTCACGACCATTGACCTGGTTGGGTCCAGTAAGCTTCGCGTCACGGTCAGTGATCGCAAACAGGCCAACGAGATTGCCACCTGTGAGCTTTTTCACTCGAATATAAGGTCTATTTACCGTCAGCAGTTTGTGGGATCGCGGGGTGGTGACGGAGGGAAGTATGACATGCGACGATTTGAAACAAGGTTTCGGTCGTTTCAAGAACGCTTCTTTGTCTCCTGTTGCGATACTGGATTGCAAGCAAATGTATTCGGTGTCGCAGGAGGGAGAGAAGCGGGTTTATTCGCCGTCTGATTCTTTCTGCGTCACCTTCTCCGGGTCCGCACTGCCTGACTACGTAGTGATTGGCAAACTTCGTCTACCTGTTCGGCTGTATGTACCGAAGGTGATGAATTGCGTTAATTGCAAGCAGCTGGGCCACACCGCTCAGTACTGCTGCAATAAACCTCGCTGTGCATCGTGCGGAGAGAAGCATGTGGATGGCGCGTGCAAAACGCCACCGAAATGTGTCTATTGCAACGAAGGCCCTCCACATGCTCTTGAAGCTTGCCCGACGTACATACAGCACTGAATCCACCAGAAGCGTTCTCTTCAGCAGCGTTCTCGGCGTTGCTACGCCGAAATGCTGAGGAAGGCCGCTTCACCAGTTGTATCTGACACCATCTACTCGTCTCTTCCTTTGGACGATCAAGGTAGCTCTGACTCTGAAGTTGGAAATGGGGCCTTTGTTTTCAAAGGCTCAACGAGGAAACGAGTAAAACAAAGCCAGCGTCCCTCGAAAAAGCCTAGAAAACAGCCTCTAAGAGAGCCCCATTCCAACATGGCGAAATCAAACGCAGGTGGAACTCAAAAACGTTTAACTTTTGTGGTTTCACATCAGGATGAACGAGAGTTTCCACCGCTTCCGGGGACATCTAAACTCCCAGATGCCCCAATTTTTGCGATTTCTTAGCCAGAAAGAGAGCATAAAGAGCGAGCACAACAACCTCCGAGCGCTCCAATGGTCACACTTTCTGGCATCATGGAACCCATCGTCAACTTCTTCGATGGTTCCGACCCCGTGAAGAACATGATCAAAACTGTTCTTCCTATTCTGACTCCTCCCCTGAAGCAGCTGGCTTCAAAAATGCCCCTCCTCGAGTCATTCGTATCCTTCGATGACTAATTTCGTCGATAAGGCTCATATGATCTCGATTCTACAGTGGAACTGTCGAAGTTTTCTTCCAAAATTAGATGTTTTTAAATTTTTAGTTAACAAATTACAAGTCGATGTTTTACTTTATGTGAAACATGGCTAACATCAGATGTAAACCTTCATTTTCTCGATTTTAACATCATTCGCTGCGATCGGACAAATCGATATGGAGGAGTGCTGTTAGGGATCACAAAACAGCACTCCTTCTATAGAGTCGATATTGGTCCGATGTCAGGCACCGAAGCTGTCGCATGTCAGGTGACTATTCGAGGAAAAGACCTCAGTATCGCCTCGATATATCTTCCTCAAAACACCGCGATATCTCGTAGAGATGTCTCGCACATCTGCTCGGTTATGCCCGAGCCACGGTTGCTCTTGGGAGATTTTAACTCCCACGGAACAGGCTGGGGGGAACTGTACGACGACAACCGTTCAATAATGATATACGACCTCTGCGACGACTTCAATATGTCAATTTTGAATACAGGAGAAGTTACACGAGTGGCATTTCCAGCAAGAGATAGCCGTCTAGATCTTTCCATTTGTTCGAGCTCATTATCGTTGGACTGTATTTGGAAGGTGGTCCAAGATCCCCATGGTAGTGATCATTTGCCGATCGAAGTTTTAATGGACATAATCAATCCGCTTCTATTGACCTCTCATATGACCTCACAAAGCACATCGATTGGGGGAAATATGGGGAGGCCATCATTGATGGCATACAGTCGATAGAAACACTTCCACCGCGGGAAGAGTACCAGTTTCTATCTCAGTTGGTTATTGACAGCGCTCTCCATGCACAACGCCGGCCGGTGCCAGGAGCTTCGATTCGTAGGAAACCACATAGTCCGTGGTGGGACACCGAGTGCACACAGCTCTATCGTGAGAAATCTAACGCGTTTAAGGAATTTCGGAAACACGGATCGATCGTTCTTCACAAACGGTACATCGCGCTCGAGATCCAGTTCAAGAAGCTGGTCAAAGTGAAGAAACGTGGATATTGGTGCACTTTTGTTGAAGGTTTATCGCGCGAGACCTCAATGAAAATTCTGTGGACCGTCGGGAGAAGAATGCGCAACGCGTCGTCCGTAAACGAAGATCGTGAAAGCTCGTCGCGGTGGATACTCGATTTTGCGAAGAAAGTTTGTCCGGATTCGGTGCCGGTGAAGCAAGTGTCACGTGATACTTTTGCTGACAGGGATGATATAGATCGGCCCTTTTCGATGATTGAATTCTCGCTTGCTCTCCTTTCATGTAACAATTCTGCTTCAGGGATGGATAGAATAAGGTTCAATATGCTCAAAAACCTCCCAGACGTCGCGAAGAGGCGCCTATTGAGCTTGTTCAACCAGTTACTGGAGTGCAACATTGTTCCGGATGATTGGAGGCAAGTGAGGGTGATAGCCATCCAAAAGCCTGGAAAACCCGCGTCGGATTGTAATTCGTATCGCCCCATCGCGATGTTGTCCTGTTTTCGGAAGTTGTTGGAGAAGATGATTCTCTTACGGCTAGACGAATGGATTGAATCGAATGGTTTGTTGTCAGATACACAGTTTGGTTTTCGCAAGGCAAGGGAACGAACGACTGGCTTGCGTTGCGTTCTCCAGAAACTCAGCTTACCTTTGCCAAAAAAGAGCAAATGGGCTCAGTGTTTTGGACATTAAGGGGCTTTTGATTCAGTTTGCGTCGATGTCTTATCCGACAAACTCCACGAGTGTGGACTTTCACCAATTTTGAACAACTATTTGTATAATTTGTTGTCAGAGAAGCGTATGAGTTTTTCTCATGGTGACTCGGCAACTTCACGAATTAGTTACATGGGTCTCCCTCAGGGCTCATGTTTAAGTCCTCTCTTTATAATTTTTACGTCAGAGACATTGATGAATGTCTCATGCCAAATTGCTCGTTAAGACAGCTTGCAGACGATTGTGTTGTATCCGTTTCGGGACCAACCGCAGTTGATCTGCAAGGACCGTTGCAAGATACTCTGGACAATTTGTCTACTTGGGCTTTAAAGCTGGGTATCGCATTCTCTCCGGAGAAAACTGAGATGGTTGTCTTTTCAAAAAAACATAAGCCGGCAAAGTTTCCGCTCCAACTGATGGGTAAGGCAATCACTCATAGTATGTCTTCTAAATACCTCGGGGTCTGGTTCGACTCTAAATGTACCTTCGGGAGGCACATTGTGTATCTGACATAAAAATGCCAGAAAAGAATCAACTTCATGCGAACGATAACGGGAACTTGGTGGGGAGCGCATCCCGAAGATCTTATCATGTTGTACCGAACAACTATTCTGTCGGTTCTCGAATACGGTAGTTTCTGCTTCCAGTCCCCGGCTAAAACACACATGCTGAAGCTCTAACGGTTTCAGTACCGCTGTCTCCGTATCGCGTTGGGTTGTATGAACTCGACTTATACGATAAGTCTGGAAGTACTTGCGGGAGTACTGCCTCTGACAGATCGTTTCGCGGAATTATCGCTCCGGTTCCTCATCCGTTGTGAGGTTCTCAATCCATTGGCCATTGACAACTTCGAGAAGGTGCTTGAACAAAACCCTCAATCTCGTTTTATGAGTATTTACCACTGGTATATGACGCTGGAGGTAAGCCCATATTCGGTTGACACCAATCGTGCTAACTTCTTAGACTCTTACAGTTCCTCTGTTACTTTTGATCTGTCCATGAAGCAGGAGGTTCATGGAATACCAGACTTTCTTCGAGCGGAGGTCATACCTCTATTATTTGCAAACAAATACGGGGATGCTGGCGAGGAGAGAAGCTTTTTTACTGACGGGTCAAAAATGGATGACTCCACTGGCTTAGGTGTTTCCAACGTTTTACATAGCGCATACTTTAAGCTGAAAGAGCTTTAGTTCCGTGTATACTGCTGAGCTAGCAGCTATACACTATTCACTCGAACAAATCGCATCCCTACCTCCTGACCACTTTTCATCTTCACCGACAGTCTAAGTTCATTGGAGGCTGTTCGATAATGAAACCGGTGAAGCACTCAGCGTATCTCCTAAAGGGGATAAGGAAAGCTTTGAGTGCTCTATCGAAACGGTCATTCACAATCACCATGGCTTGGGTCCCTTCTCATTGCTCGATCCCGGGAAATAAGAAAGCGGACTCTTTGGCTAAGGTGGGCGCTATGGAAGGTGATATTTACGATCGGCAAATCACCTTCGATGATTTTTTCTCATTAGTTCGTCAGGAAACCTTGATCAGCTGGCAGCAGAAATGGACAAATGGGGAGATGGGTAGATGGTTGTATTCTATTCGCCCGCAGGTGTCGAAGCGTCCATGGTTCAAAAAATTGAATATAGGACGAGACTTCATTCGAACCATGTGTCGTCTAATGTCCAATCACTACACTTTAAACGCACACCTTTTCAGAGTGGGACTTTCGGAAAGCAATCTCTGTGTTTGCGGCGAGGATTATCAGGACATTGATCATGTCGTGTGGGCGTGCGAGGAGAATCGTGGCCCCAGATCTGCTTTAACTGAACATCTCCGGGTCCGAGGAAACAACCAAAGCCTATTAGGGAAGTGTTGGCGGGCCTTGATCTCGAATACATGTCCCTCGTCCACCAATTTGTGAAAGTTGCTGATGTGAGATTGTTGTCTTAGTCTGCCCACCCCCTTCTCTGTCGTACCCCATATCGAATGTCTTCCTCTTTTTGTCCATTTCAATGTCTGTCGTTAACCCCTTTCGTATGTCTTCCTCTCATTGTTGTCTCCCAAAAAAATGTTTGTCCCGTTACAGTTGTGAAACATCGCCAAGAATGTCAACTATGTGAACATCAGCATCGTAATTATTTAAGCACCGTAAATGTCCTTCCTTTCCTACTATATTATTGTATTCCCTAACCTCGACCAAACCGCGAGTCTTTCGGTTCCCCAAAACTAACATTATGTATAAGATTTAAGTAATGAATTGTTAAACTTGATTTCGGCTCCGTAACGCTTCACGGCAATTGAGCCTCCAAAATAAACGAAAGGTTAAAAATTGCCTAGACCGGCACTGGGAATCGAACCCAGCCACCCTCAGCATGGTCTTGCTTTATAGCCGCGCGTCTTACCGCACGGCTAAGGAGGGCCCCTCGCAGTTAATAACTGTGGAAGTGCGTAATGTACACTTAGCTGCGAGGCGGCTCTGTCCCAGTGTGGGGATGTAATGCCAATAAGAAGAAGAAGAAGATCTGATTTTTGAAGTGATTTTTCTTAGCTTACAGTTTATCACTGAAAAGCTCTGAACAGGCTATTCTATTACTAATTATCCTTTCCGAGAATAAACAATTAATTGCTCAAGGTGGACAATTGTTTACTTATATTTTAGCTGATGTGACTACAAGATACTTTTGCGTTTTTGTATCTTCAACTCAAGGAAAATAAATTACTAATAAAAAACAAAAACAATAGAGTTGCTTCGAGTTTCATATTCCGAATTGTTTGTCTGCTATTTCATCATAGAATTGCTTATAAACAAAAAAAAAGTCAGTCGCTCAAAGTGAACGATTGTTCATTCGAATTTGGACTAAAAGTGATAAAACCAGGCCAATACAACATAAAATGGCGAAATGGCTGCAATTTGTTTTTTTTTCACTGAGACCGATACGGGTTAACCTCCCATTCACTCCCCCAGCCCCCTCTTTCTCCAATCGAGGAGTTTATGAAATATATTTAATGTGAATTTATGTAGAAGCCAGAACCGAATTAATCAAGCGCACAATTCAAGTGAATCAAATAATGAACCATCCTGAGAAGTAATCCGAGTGGTCACCAGTAGGAGGTAATCAATCTGATAAATTTTCAGCGTAGTGCGTTCTCTTGAATTTGACCCCGGGAAATTACGCTTGCCCTATTCACATGAGAGTCCCATGTCAGTTTTATCTAACTTGAGGTTAAATTTTTGTAACTTTAATTTGGTGAAATACAAAAAAATCTTATAAATTGAAAAAAAATTGCAGTCTTTCCAACAATTTTACACAATATTCTTTATTCCTCATTAGACGAGCTTGTACTATTCCATTTAATTCCACTACTTTATTGTACCTTTGACAGATACGTATTTTGACCTCAACAGTAAGGCCATCTTCAGTGTCTCTGTACTTGACTCTTGACTTTCCACACTAAATGGATATTCAAGCAATAAATAGAAGGCATAGAAAAATTCAAAAGAACTTTATGAGAAAATCCAACTATTTTTTATTAGATTAGAAATTGTTGTGTTTCAGCTTTAAACGAATATCTATTGAAACTTTAAATAATTTTCAAGCTCAAATTTAAAACCAATTTTCTGGGGAAGCTGAAAACAATTTCCTGGAAATTTGAAAAAAAAACAGAACTATGGGAAAGTTGAAGAGCTTCCCGTTACATGAGGAGATAGAGTCGTCCATCATACCTCTACTCCATGCTTTCTACATGCAGATACGATGGTTAATGTTGATGAATTTATAATTCCAACAAAAAGGAACAACAAAAATAGTCGATTAATTAAAGTATTGAACCTGCGTCGAGACAACAAAATTGAAAATTGAAACGACAATATCCATTCTGTTTAATACTTCCATGAAAATAGTTGTATCATTCTTCTGTGTGCTACCATGAACATTCCTTCGATTTTCTTGTGGCGTGGTGGAAATTCCAAAAAACTTTCCCAGGAATATTGTCGTTAAAAAACAATACAAAAATATTGTTGATTCGCAGAAAACTATTGATTCTATCATATTTTACCCCGTGTTGGCTTAGGAACCTAATACCCGCAAAGCAGTAGAAAATTTGCGTAGTAAGGCAGTAAATATCCAAAGCACCCACGCACATAAATGTGGCATTCAATCTTGAACACATCACCATTAATTCATGACCGCAAACCGGCTACATTCCTGGGCGATTCATAACGTTGGGATCATTTAGGGTTTGAATTCTTGTTGCTGGCTAGATGATGTTGGTGTTGTGACTTTATGAATATGTATGATGTGTTTGTCTGCATCCATCGATTGTACATTTCGGTTCTTCACAGTCTTTAATAAAATGATTAGCTCAAGGCAACTCATACAATTTTTGACCTTTGCAATCTCATTTCGTTCGTTTGGAGTCTATGTTTCTAAATGATTGACAATCAGTAATCCATGAACCTTTACAATTTCGCATTTCGTTTCCATTCGTTTAGTGGACTTGCCTTGATGATGAACGTTAATCGGTGCCCGTCTAAAAGATTTGTATTTGATGCTTTGTCTGCATCATCCTGCTGTTTTAGCATGTGGTGTTATAAAATCGTTTAGCTCCTTCAATGTAGCAGTTGGTCCGTTTGCTTGTCGATTCTCCATCCATTTGACTTGAAGAATATAAGGAAGTTTCCTAATGTTTCGTCAATCAATCGTGGATCCCTTAGATAATCTTGCAGATTTATTACCTCAAGATTGTTGACGAGGCTGTCAAGTGCCTCTGATATTTCAATTTCGCCGTTTTGCTTTCTTTCTGATCCGCGACAAGATCCAATCAGCTCGTTATATATTATTTCTGGTCGGCCAAGTTGAGTTCTAATCTCCTCATGATGATATCGATGTTGTCGGCATGCATCATTAAATAGTTAACGCTTTTGGCAGCGTTTCCTCCCAAGGATTGCTGCAGTCTATTAAGGTTTCCATGTTGCTGAATCGGCCTTCCAACGTTGTATCCTCAAATATTTTTGACGTGGACTACGTCTGTGTCTTCTATATTGGGGTACACTTTTACGTTGCGAAAATCGGGACCGTCACGAAAATATGATGAATTTTAAACTTTAATATCTAAGCCGTTTCTCGATGGATTTTCAATTTTTGGACCATTCGATCAAGGATGAGTCAACGCTTCTTTGCATTTATTTGAAAATACTGATTTTTAGCTATTTATTATTGATAAATGATAAAATGTTTAAAAATAGGTAAACTAACCATCTACGCATCACTTCACTGAACATCAAAATCAATCACTTGCGGGTTTGGATCATCCTCAGTTTGAAAGTACGCATAGCAGACGCATCAAAACGATCAGTGGAGCAGACAGCATCTGGAGGCGCTAATAACATTTTGAAGAAAATCCATCGCATTGGTGGTCGTGCTCGATGTTTTGCTGCAGATCATTCAACCTCAACGAACCAGAATTTCATATGAAGAAAGGTTGACCATAAAAATAGCACTATGGCGATCACACCACAGTCGATGCTGAAAATTTATACAAATTGTGGTGTCAGTAAGTTGAAAAGGAACATTGGGAAAGAAAAATTAGTTCTTCTCAGGAAACATTTTATGAAAAGAAAGAGTTAATTGAGAAAATGGACTGTTTTTGGCATCGGGTTTGCGTGTGTAGCGTGGTTGTTATTAGTGATTCCATCCATTAAAATTCACTACATCATCTCCCTCAACGCGCTATCAAATTCGCTATTTACGATTGAGTTTTGCACTTTAGAAGATTTCGCATAGTCGGATCAACCTTCTTTTTATAAAATCAATGAAGAACGCCACCACAGTGAAACCTTCTACACAACCACCCATCAGTGAACGTCGCTCGGACAGACAGATGCCAAGAGATAATGTTTTTAATATGGAGAGACTTCGTCTTGAATAATTTCTGCTTTATTCCTCAATTACGCATCTAAGATAAACAACATCTCAACCAAATTCAGAAGCGAGAAAATTTCATAGGATTCTTAGAATTTGTCATTCTGCGTTTCGGTCCGTTGTCTCGGAATCCGATCGAAATTCGCGCTCGAAAAGCAGCTTTCTTATATCTTGAAATAATTCCTGGCCCCTCCATTAATCGTTATGAGTGCACTATATTTACACCATATCAGCTCACAAAGGCGGGGCTAACATGCTTATTCATTAAATACAAAGCTGCTGTGTGCGCGCGAGCCGCATCAGGATCTCATTCCAGTTCGAGACAGCAACACGTACGGACGTGTTTTTGCTCGCGCATTTTTCGAAGTGTTTTTCTGTTCGTTCGCTGTGCTGACGTTTTCGCCTCGTCGCGTAGACGTTGTTTTCTCCCGGACCCGTCGCGAGAGACTCAGTGGCCGATTCGGTCGCTGGAAAATGTCAGCGCACTGCTCTTGGAGCGCGGTAACCCTCCAAGCAGCTTTTGCAGAGCACGTGTTCTCGCCGTTGCCGCTTGATGACGCCGGCAATCCGCCGAAAAAAGGAAGAAGCAATCGCAGCTCCGCAGGTGCAACCGAGCGGAAGGAGAAGTGCCCGCCCGTGTTTGTGAAGGGCGATCCGCCGGATTTACGCAAAAATTCGCCAGCTGATCGCTAAGGGCTGAAATTTACTTTTCGGCTCAGGCGAGGGGCGTGAGTGATCGGCCAACCGGGACCATCATCAATCCGTCGTGGAGTTCCTCGAGGTCCACAAGTATAGATACTACACTCATGACCATCCCGGCACGAAGCCGCTCAAGGCTTTGCTGCGAGGACTTCACGACATGAAGGAGGAAGAGCTCAAAGCAGAGCAAAGTTGCGGACTGAAGCCAGTAGCCGTCCACAAGATCGCTCGTCACGACAAGGCGAGAAAATATCGCGACCAGCTTTACCTGATCCATCTGGAGCACGGCTCCACTACCTGGAAGGACCTGAAGCTGGTTGGCGTTATAAATTACACCGTCGTTGACTGGGGCGATATCGCCAGTGCACCGCGATGTAACGCAATGCACCAACTGCTTCAATTTCGGGCACGCTAGGAACTGCCGCATGAAGCCGCGCTGCAACAAGTGTGGCGAACCCCATCCGACTGACGAGTGCGACAAAATGGAGGTGGCCGATCCAAGTGCGCAACTGTGGCGACAAACATCGGCCACCACAAAGGGCTCAAAGCGAGCCGAGTTCCTGAAATCCGGAAGAAGGCTTCCACAGGACCATTCCGAAGAAGAACCGTGTTCCTGTAATCAGAGGTGAACTTTCCAGCCATCCCTGCTCCCGTCGTGTGATTCCAATACTCCACCGCTACAGCCGCACTGGCGACTGGCAGCAGCAGCATCGGTCAAGCTCCACATCTCGTCACCATCCACCAGCGAATGGCCCCGCTCCTCCTCCTGGGTTCCGTCGGCAGTCAGAACAGCCGTCCCACCGGAGGAATCTGCCCCGCTGTACACTCCGGAGCAACTGATGCCGATCTTCGCGCAGCTCGCCACTCGACTGCGCGGCTGCAAAACCATTCGACCAGGTCTTCACACTTGGCATGTTCATCATTGAAAATGGCTGCTGGGGTGGGCCTGGTCAACAACCCTCGCTAAAGAGCAAAACAATCGAGCTGAAGGATTTCCTTGAGAAGGAAATAGACGTGGCGTTCATCAACGAGCACCTAAAACCGGAGGTGAACATCAACATCCGGACTTCCGCATCGTGCGACTCGACCGCCGACCAGGGAGGTGGTGTGGCCATCGCTCTTCGCTCACACATCCTGTCGTCTGCTTCCAAGCTTCCAGCTCAGTGTCATCAGGCCATCGGTGTCGAAATCACCACTTCGGTCGGCAATCGCGCTCGCCGCGTACTGTCCAACGCAAGCCAAAGCCGCGATGGATCAGCTGCCCTTCGGAGGACATCGTCAAGCTGACGCGGAGGCAAGGATATATCATTGCCGCGACTTGAATGCCAAACATCAAGCCTGGGGCAACAGTCGCGGCAATCGAAACGGCACCATCTGGAGCAACGACATGGAGGAAGGCCACTACGATCCTGAGCCCGGATTCCCCACTCTGACGATCGGTCGGTGCCCACGCAACGCTCGACCTCTACGTAACAAACCTGGTGAACGTCTCGCAGCCGGTTGTATACCAGGGCTCAGTTCGGATCACTCATGGTGGCGGAACTGGCTCCTCGGTCAATCGGCACCAGCAGTTACGGCGGAACTACCGAGTGAACTGGCAGCGTTCCAGCAGTGCGTCGATAACACCGTCGACTACGAGGTGCGTCCGGAGACGCCGGAAAGTATCGACCGCCAGCTGTGCGCTCGAGGCGATCACGGCGGCCGAGAGCAACGTACCGACGGCTCGGCAGGTAAGCCTCCTTAAACATCGATACACTCACAAAGATTTGATTCGATTGCTGAATGTCACTCGCAGGCAGTTTCAGCGTACTGGACTGCCTGAGCTTAAACACTGCAATCGAATCACAAAATTATCAAGCCAGAATGGTGGACCTCAAAAATAACGACTTCTCGAATAAGATCCGCACTCTCCAGATTATGCTAAGCCGTTCTGGAAAATGACCAAATTTTAAAATCCAAGTCTCGACCCATTCCACCTTTGATCCCTAAGGATCGCTTGATAGCTCCTGCAGAGAAGGTCGCTGAAATAGGTCGTCACTTCGTCAGCTCACATCTTGGACAGAACATCGTCAGTCCACGAAGCGCGCAACGCAGCATGCTAACAACATCCATTTGATTCCCAACGACTTCTCGGAGGTTGGAGATCTCAACTGACGAATTGACGGCCTATCAAATCGTCGAAGAACATGAAGGCCCCAGGCTTCGACAGCATCCTGAATCTCGAGCTCAAACACATGAGTGCTCCGTTCTTTGAGCACCTCTCTGATCTTTAATCAGTGTCTCCGCTTAGCTACTTCCCATCGTCCTGGAAGTCAGCGAAAGTCATCCCCATCCGGAAGCCTGGGAGGATCCTTCCTCCCCAAAGTTATCGACCCATCAGCCTTCTCTCAGGGTTATCAAGCTATTCGAAAAAGCTATTCATCATCGGTTGAGTCTGCCGAAAATCTCAACATCTTGCTCGAGGAACAGTTTGGTTTCGACGCGGTCGTCAACTGTACCGACCTGAGTTACCAACGTCCTCAGACGGAACAAGTTTGTCTCGAAAACATCCGCCATGGCCTTACTCGATGTCGAGAGGCATTTGACAATATATGCATGATGGCCTGGTGTAAACTCAACGCTACAATCTTCCCAGCTACCTGGTGAAAATCATCAACAATTACCTGTCGGCAAGGACTTCCGGGTCTCAATCGGCAGCGAGTTCCAATGCGACAACATCGTCGCAGGCGTTCCCCAGGGCAGTATCCTCGGGCCCTCTTTTCAATCTTTCACCTCCGACATGCCAGAACCTCCAGAAGGCGGCATTCTGTCTCTGTTCAGATGACACTCCATCGTCTACAACGGTAGAGTGATCAGAGCGCTAGTGGCAAAACTCAACGAGGCCTGGATGCCCTGACAGATTACCTCACCAGCTGGAAGATCTGTATCAACGGCGAAGACCAGGTCATCATTTTCCCCACTCCAAATCCCTAAACTTGTTCCGCCTGGGGACTGAAAATCATCCTCAATGGCACGACCGTGGAATGGGCCAATGAGGCCTTACTGGCTTGACCTCGACAGCAAGCTTATTTTCAGGCAACGGTTGACAAAACGGTGACAAAGTTAACGTCTTGTTGAAACTACTGTACCTTTGATCAACCGCCGGTCGTCATTGTCCCTGAAAAATAAGCTTGCTGTCTACAAGCAAATCATCCTCCCTGTGATCGAATATGGCATGCCGGTCTGGGAGAGCTGCGCTAAAACCCACCACCTCAAACTTCAACGGGTCCAAAACAAATTCCTGAGGATGATCCTCAACACCTCCCAGGACAAAAACTCGAGGTCCACCGTCTGGCCGGATAAAACCTTACATGAACGCTTTGGTGAGTGTAAAGAAAGATTTAGGGTCCGTTGCTTGCATTCGGATCAGGCTCAATTAGGCGCTAGTTCCAATCTAGGTTATCAAATTTCTTATTGTAAATATTATGTGTACATAGTAGTTAGGTTATCAAATTAAAAAAACACACCAGCGCCTCCTAAAGGCCGTCATGATATATCATATTAACACTATAACAATGTAAACATAAAAATTTAAAATTGAAGTTGGAGCCAAGCCGGAGCACTGTACATGTTAAAAAAAAAAATAATTGTAGAACAGAAAATGAAACAATAAAGAAGAATTTTACTACTACTACTGCGCGAGCCATTTTGATCGGGATTCCACGAGAGCGTTCGACATTCGATGCAGCGGAGCAGACACAGCAGCACGAAGGAATGGGTGGCAGTGTGGCAACGCTGAAAATTATTTCACCCTTTGGGGGCTAGCGAAAATCATCAAAGAAGTGGCGGTCGGACAGTTGCAACGCAAGGTGTCGACAAGCGATTGGATGCAGTTAGTTATTGGAATGAATTGGAAAAAAAATTGGTTCTTCTTTATGAAAAGAAAGAGGTAATTGCGAAAATGGACTGTTTCGGTGGCATCGGCGTTTGGCGTGGAAGCTTGGTTTCTGTTAGTGATTGCATCCATTCAAATTTACTGGTTTAATTTATTGAATACAGAAAGCTGCTTTCAGCGCTCGACCCATTTTGATCTGGATTCCGCAAAAGTGGTTTAACCATTTATAAGGCTATAAATGATATTGCCACCAACAAATTATAATTTTTCGTTTATTAACAAGAGCTCTACTTTTTTTCCATGTATTGACTATATTTACTTCCAAGTAATCCCCAGATGAATTTGAGCCATAAAATTGAAAAGTCAAGAGAATGGCTTTTACGAACAGATCGTAAGTTTCGTTGAAAATGACGCAAAAGATATACTTTTTCCAATTGGTATTAATTATTTATTATTGATTAGCGTGAAAATACTTCGCCTTTCTTATATATTTGGTTTTGGCTTTTGACAAAATTGCTAGGGAAAAAAGTAAAACATTTTTTTTCATTTGTGATACATTTTCAACTAGGACTCTTCGCTAAAAATGTAACGTGCCTTGTTTTGATTTGTTTTACGTAAAACCTATTTTTTAAACCTCTTATTATTTTTTGCATTTTTTTCCGCTTGCAAGGCGGTGAAATAACATTCTCCGACATTATCTGCGAATTTCCATCAAAATGGTTCGCGTGCGCGAAAACCAGCTTTCTTATATCTAATGAGTCATTCACTAGCCCCTTATATTCATCGTTATGAGTGCACATTTTATTTGCACCATATAGATCACAAGGGCAGGGCTAACAAACTATTATTAAATACAAAGCTGCTGTTCTGACGCGCGACCTGCAATCGAGGATTCCAAAAGACAGTTCGACATTCGATGCAGCGGGCAGACACAGCAACATGCAGGCGTGGGTAGCAGTGGCAATGCTGAAAATTTATTCCAAATGGTGAAGGCTTGGCGAAAAAATCGAAGTGGCGGTTGGACAATTTCAACGCAGGGTGCTGTCAAACGTTTGGATGCATTTAGTTTTGGAAAGACGCATGGGAGAAGAAAATTGGTTCTTCTCAGGACCAGCATTTATGGAAAGAAAATTAATTGCGAAAATGGATTGTTTCGGCGGCATCGGGTTAAACGTGGTAGCTGGTTGCTGTTAGTGATTGAGCTATTCGAAATTGATGGTATTTGCCATAATAATTTGTGTCGCTTTATTAACATTGAGCAAACTGCTCGGAGGCCAACTGAATCAAGAAGTTGAATAGTTGTTCCCAGTTGGATGGCCTTTGAGTCTCTAACCGTGGAATTAACGTGACTTCGTTAAGAATATTTTTGAGCTTTTATGAATGTCTTCTTGTCATAAGACGAGTTTGTCATCCCATTAATTCCACAACTTATTGTATCTTGACAGATACGTATTTCGACCTCAACAATAAGGCCGTCTTCAGTGTCTTGTGCTTGAAGCAATACGTAACTTCTAG